>NC_025999.2:93480145-93780145 GCF_000442705.2 Elaeis guineensis | reverse complement strand
TCCCTCTCTTTCTCTCTCTCCCTCCCCCTTTCTATCTCTCTGTGCACATATATACACATACAAGAGGCAACGGACACACATCGATCTTTCCTCGCACACCCGCAGCTATTTGTGAAGCATGAAACACTTTGCACTCATGTGGGTAGAGTTTGCTCTCTCTCTCTCTCTCTCTCTCTCTCGTCTTCCCTCCTTTTAAAGATCGGCTATTACTAGTTCGTTACACTACTGGTGGAGGTAGGTGGACCTTTATGTTCTGCTAAAACTTTGAAGGTTCTTTCTTGGTTTCTCGACGAAGAAAAAAATTTAGAAGATGTTAGCATTGTCTATCGCAGTTCAATCAGTATATCGGTGTTCCAAAAAGATTGGTTTGATGTTCATATTGCTAATAGACTACTGGTTGTGCTTCTGATTTTTTTTTTTTTTTTTTTTGACAGACTTCTGATCTAAATCTCTCTCTCCTCTCTCTCTCTCAAGGCGAAAAACAAGTCGAGCACCACCAATCGATGTTGATGCCTTTTTTGAGTCTGGATAGAAGGACAGCTGTAAAGGGATATATATCAGAATATAGAGAAACAAATTTTGAAGCTATACGTTTATCCATGCACCTCATTCATGCTATGCTAACAAACTTTTCTCTTGCGATCTATCGTGCATTTAATATCTATTTTTCTTTTCAGAAATTTCTTTCTTTTCAGCTGAAGAGACATGAGCGGAGACAGTGTCCTGATAAAACAAGGCAGTCCGTTCCAAGCTTTCCCATCCTGTTCCATCGGCGGGGCGCACGACGCGGAGGGAGAGGCCCGTCCCTCGAGAGAACTCCCGAGAATGGCGACGTAACGGCCAGGGTTTCAGGTTCGGTGGTGCCCGACTCGCATCTGGTCTCCGTTCCATGCTGCGCCATGTGCGGGTTCGGCACATTTTCGATCGACGCCGCCGTGTGGTGCACGTTGCCGCGTCCAGCCGTTCGTGTTTCTTCTAAAACCCTCATTCCTCTCTTCCAGATTTCCTTGAGTTTTCCAAACGATTCTATGTGTTGATATGAGGAATAAAAAGGTTTTTGTTGTTTGGTACATCATCTGAGGCTGAGGGACCGTTTGCTTGGCTCTCCTGTTCCTGAAGAATGTTTTTTTGTTGATGATTATTTCTGACGAATGCAAATAGATATGTATGAAAGAAAAATATGGGGTAAAGAAAACTAAGATTAGGATTTGTCAAGTGATTTTTTCTTTTCTTTTCTTTTTTCTGTACTTGAGGCTAATTAAATGTATTACCGTGGTTGGAATCAACTTTCATCTGGGACTCGTTTGGTTCACAAGAAGTGGAGAGAGAAGAAGCAATTCTTGAAAGGTGGAGAGGGGTCTCTTGTTTGATTGGAGTTTTAAAAAAAAAAGAAATCTCTTCTTACCAAAAGATACCTACTATATTTCATAAAAATTAATGATATTTTTTTCTTTCCAAAAACATCTTTTTAAGATTCATATGTAAGATTTTGCAAACCATTAATCGATGATTATGATGAAGTACTGAATAGCAATATATATACTGAATTAATATTATCCTAATATTTATATAAATATAATATAATATTTATATTCATATTAATATTATAATATTTATTATATTATAATATTATTTTAATATTTATATTAATATAATATTTTTATTAGTATTAATATAATATTTATATCTATATTAATAAATTTATTATATTAAAGTATTAATATAATATTAGTATTATATTAATACAATAAATTATTATGATTTAATATTATATTATAATATATTACTATTATATTTATATTAATATAAATATAATATTATTATTTATATAAAGTTTAGGAGCAAAAATGTATGGTCTTATATATATTAAGGGTATAATAGATATTTTACATAATTTTTTCAAAAAAATGAGTGCCCAATCAAATATAAGTCATTCTGTAATAAGTCACTTTCTTGTGGTTAATCAAATATAACAAAATCCTATACTTAACAAATAATTTTGCATAAAGTTTCTTGGGGGAAAAATTTTTTCTACAAACCAAATGAGTCCCTAATGTTTCATGGCTATTAATGTGGTGTTGGTGGTTAATTGGAAGAGACTTAACTCTATGTTTTACTCAAAAAAAAAAAAAAATCTTCATGCATGCTCATGGCTTAAAAATTCCATATTTGATAGCTTTGAAATTGTAGGTGCCAGCATATTGTGTTTTGATTTAGGCTACTTCTGAGATATTTTATATTATATGGTACAATTATCATTTGAGTTTCTAATGTTCCATATCTTGAAGCCTCTATTGATGTTATGGGGAGGACCAGGACGGTTTGCTTGAGTGCATGTGATTAAAACCCTTATATTAATGCAAATCTTTAATTATTTATTCTATGTTTATTCTTAGTAATGTGAATTAAGGAAGTATCTTTGCATTGAGTGCTTGTACAGAGATGAGCCATACCAACTTTTATTTCTGGTAAATAACATAATTTTGCCTATAATTACAACGATGCATGACTATTCATTTATCTTTTTTTAAGGAGTGAAAGGATCGATCGAGATGTAATCGAGCACACCTCGATCCACACGACACACAAACACAGTGGAAACAAGATTGTTTTGTAGAGAAAAGATAACTAGAATAAATGCAAAATGCAAAATAGAGAAGATAATCAAGTAATAAAAAATAAGAAAAAAAATACATCAGATTTACGTGGTTCGATCTGATTGTTGGCCTACGTCTACAGGCAAGACCTACTCAATGTTCTTCTATTAATAATCTATGGCACAAAGAAAAAAATTGGAGAAGAAAATAAGAAGCTCACACAAACTCTCTTTTACAAAAAAAAAAAATCTTTTTTTCTCTCAAAGGAGTCTCACGCCACTCAAATTAAAATCACTTTTCTTTGATCTCGAAGCTCTCTGTTCTCTGCTCTCAGGCTGCTTTAAACCTCTGCTGAGGTCCTCTCTTTAAATAGAGCTCGAAATCATGAAAAAACTGCTCCAAACCTCGTCAAATAAGGACTCCGTTTCATTATTGAAATGGTATTGATCCTCAGCCGTCAGATCTCCATCGTGCAGACGAAAACAGTGCTAAAAAACACTTGAAATAGTCAAAAAACAATCGAAAAAATGTTGCCACCATCTGATCTGAATTGAGAAAAAGCGGAGCCATCCGATCGCATCAATGAAGTGGGCCACCATCACTTTACATGGTAAAGAAGGATATCAGCCGTTCGATCGCATGTATGGTGTGCTCCTGATTGTCGGATGGCACACAAATCTGGTGAACCACATCTGATCCACGAATAATCACTTGCACCAATCAACCCCACACTGCTTGGGCTTGGGCTGGCACTTCCGTGCATGCGTGTCTGTGCGCATGGTCCTGGGCCGCTCGCTTGTGTGCCCGAGCACTGGGCTGAGCTCGCACCTGGGTCTGGGCTGGGCCTAATCGGGTTGCTGGGTTTGGGTCTGGGCTGTTAAACATGGGCTTCATCCTATCATTTCTCCCACTTGAAGACATGTGTCGAACTCACAAGAACATCATCTTTGGAGGTCTTGCCAACCTTTCACTCCTCATGTAGCTTCAAGATCGAAAGAAGCTTTGCTCCAATTGAACTTCCCCCGAGTCACCGGCTTTGTCAACACATTCACTGGATTTGTATCAGTATGAATTTTCAACAATGAGACTACACCATCATCAACCACATCTCTCACAAAATAATAATGAATGTTAATATGCTTTGTTCGAGAGTGAAATATCAGAATTTTCGTCAAGTGCAATGCGCTTTGACTATCACAATTTACCATCATCACATCTTGCTTCACCTTGAAGTCTCCAAGAAGCCTCTTGAGCTAGACAGCTTCTTTACATGCATGTGCCACTGTAATATACTCTGCCTCTGTCGTTGATAATGCCACCACTGATTGAAGCTTAGACTCCGAGCTAATAGCACCACCGTCCATAGAGAACACATAGCCTGTGGTAGATCTCCTTTTATCCCGATCACTTGTAAAATCAGAATCAACATACTCAATGCACTCCAAACTCGCTAAACCATAACAAAGTGAATGATCAGTCATCCCCCTCAGATATCAGAGGATCCACTTTACTGTTGTCCAATGGTCGCTATCTGGATTCGTCATATACTGGCTCACAACTTTCACTACTTGTGCAACGTTTGGTTTTGTATATACCATGACAAATATAAGACTTTCTACTGCTGATAAATATGGTACTCGGGCCGTGTCAGCCTTTTCTACTTCCGTGCTGGATGATTGCTCTGCTGACAATTTCAACTGAATAGGAAATGAAGCAGACACCGACTTTGCATTCTATATATTGAAGCACCGTAGAACTTTCTCCACATATCTTTTTTGTGAAAGTCAGACCTTCCTATCCTTCTTCTTCCATAGCATTTTCATCCTGAGTATTTGGTTCACAACTCCTAAGTCCTTCATCTCAAACTCTCCAGCAAATTGAGTTTTCAGATCTAATATCCGACTCCTGCTATTCTCTACGGCCATCATATCGTTAACATACAACAGCAAGATATAGAAGCTCCCATCATCATAACCGTAGAAATACGCACAATGATCTGCCTCCAATCGATCAAATCTCAAACTCATAATAAAAGAATAAAATTATTTGTACCAACATCTCGACGCTTGTTTGAGACTATGCAACGATTTGTTCAGCTGACAAACCAACTCCTCACTGTCTTTTTCAATAAAATCTTCAGGTTGCACCATATAGATCTTCTCCTTAAAGTCACCGTGCAAGAAAGTCATCTTTACATCTAACTGCTCGAGCTCCAAATCCAAGACTGCCGTGATTGCTAAAATAACCCGAATAGTAGTAAGACGAACCACCGATGAGAAGATCTCATCAAAATCAATTCATGACTTTTGAGCATAACCCTTCACTACCAAATGTGCTTTGAGCCTTTTCACATTTTCATCTGTATCCTTCTTCACTTTATAGACCCACCGACATTCGATTGGACTCCTTTCCTCCGGTAGAAGTACAAGCTCCCAAGTCTTGCTCTTTCGAAGTGACTCCATCTCTTCCTTCATAGCACAATGCCACTTTCCAACATTGGTGGACTCACATGCCTCCCTGTATGAATTTGGCTTGTCCTCCTCTGCCAAAGCAACATAAGCATAGCATGGTTAGCGAAAGGAATGAAAAAAGTGACATAGTCATCATACCTGGCAGAAGGTCAATGACCCTTCTAGGCCGCTTGGATTCTGTTGGTGGCACTTCTAGTGAGATAGCATCCTCAGGTGATTACGAAAATTTCGTGCTCGGTCCATCATCAACTACCTCATCATTCACCTGTACTTGCTCTGCTTGCACCTCATCGCCTGCATCAAAGAACTCAATAGAAGTAATGGCTTCATCATCTTATTTTTTTTTGGTATCTTGAAAAGATTCTTCATTAAGAACAATATCTCAGCTAACAATGATCTTGTGGGTAGTAGTATCCCACAATTGATATCCCTTTTCTCCTTTAGCATAGCCAAGAAAGATGCACCTCTGAGTGTTCCTGTCCAATTTTATCCTCTTTTCTTTTGGAATCCATGTATATGCATCACATCTAAAGACACGGAGATGGAAATAATTTACTGGCTTGCCGCTCCAAAGTTCTTTTGAAATTTTCAACCCAAGAGATTTTGTCAGTGCTCGATTGATTAAGTAACAAGTTGTGCTTGCAGTCTCTATCCAAAATCTCTTGTCCAGTTTTGCAGTACTCATCATACTATAGATCCTATTCATGAGTATTCTTTTAAGCTTCTCTACCACACCATTTTGCTATGGTGTCTCAAAAATCGTAAGTTGTCATCGAATTCCATACTCGCCACAAAATATTTCAAATTTTTTGGAGCAATATTCTCCTCCATTATCAGAACGTAGGTATTTAATTTTCAAATCTTTTTTATTTTCTACTAAAGCCTTAAATTTTATAAAGATTTCAAAGACATCAAATTTTCGCTTTAGAATATATATCCAAATCTTTCGAGAATAGTCATCAATGAAGGAGACGAAATAGGAACATCCGCCCAATGATCTATTAGGTGACCCCCAAGAATCTAAATAGATTAGCTCAAAAAATTTCTTACTCCGCTGCTATGATAAAGAGAAAGAGATCCTTCTTTGTTTACTATAGATGTAATCTTCATAAAATTTTAATGGCACTGACTTACATCCTAGAAGAAGCTCCTTATTTGATAATAGTTATAGCCTACGCTCACTCATATGTTCCAAACGTTGATGCCAAACCGTCGGACATATTATCTTTGAACTTGCTACTACCGCCTCTCCCATTTGAGTCTCGTCCATCAATTTATAAAGACCACCTATTTGTACTCTCTTTATCATCACCAAACATCTTTTGGATATCTTCAATTGATCTTTCTCTCTGATAAATTTTAAGCTTTGTTTACAAAACTTTTCAAATGACAGTAGACTCTTGCGCAGTGTAGGAACATACCATATATTAGAAACCATCCGAACTATACCATTAAACATCTTGATCCGAACATCTCTCACTTCAATCACAGGATAAGTTGTATTATTACTCAAATAGATGACTCCTCCATCCGATGATTTGTATGTATGAAATCACTCCCTAAAAAGAGTCATGTGAAAAGATGCCCTCGAATCCAAAATCCAATAACGTGCGAGCTCGGATCTCTTCAATGCCATCAATGCATCCCTATCATCTGAAGTAGCCGAACCAGTTTCACTTTCTGCTACACTGCCTTAAAAATTTTTTAATTCAGATTTTGTATCGACTCCTTTAGCCTGACAATCTTTCTTTACATAGCCTATTTTTTCATAATTCCAGCATTTCACCTTCTTCTTGTCCTTGGATTTAGATCTTGTCTTCTCTTGATCACCACATTTTCCCTCGAAAGGCCTGCCCCATGCTACCATGGCCTCTTCTGAAGAGCTTCTTTGGCTAGATTTTCGTCTCATCTCTTCTGTAAGCAATGATGCAACAACTGACTCTATCTTGAGGGTTTCAATATGACTCAAGTTTATAATAAGATTATCTAAAAACTCTGGTATAGAACAAAGTAGAATGCTAGTCTTCTTTTCATCTTCAATTTTGACATCTAGGACCGCAAGCTTGCTCACAATAGAATTGAATACATCTAAGTGCTCTTGAACTGATGCCCTGTCCTTCATCTTTAGATTGTATAATTGCTGTCTTAAATAGATTTTATTTATCAAAGACTTTTCTTCGTAGAGGTTCTTTAATTTTTTTCAAACCCCTTTGCAGTAGTCTCGGCCTCGATATTGAACAATATCGAATCATCCAACGTCAAATAAAGGTTGGCCATTGTCGGTTTGTCTTTCTCCTTATATTGCCCATCCGTCATCTTTTGAGGTTTGCATTGCTTTCCTTGCAAAGTAATTTCACAACCATTCTTGATCAATACCGTCTGCATCTTCATCTTTCAAAGTGCAAAGTTTGATCCATCAAATTTTAGTATCTCATATTTTGTTGTCATCATCTTATCCGTCATTGTTTCAAATCAAACCAACTACAAAAAAATCTTCTTGCTCTGATATCAAACTGAAAGGACCGATTGAGGGATAATTGAGCACACCTCGATCCACGCGGCACACAAGCACAGCAGAAACAAGATCGTTTTGTAGAGGAAAGATAACTATAGCAAATGTAGAACATAAAATAGGGGAGATAATCAAGTAATAAGAAATAAGAGAAAAGAAAGCACATCAGATTTATATGGTTCGGCCTGATTTGTTGGCCTACATCTATGGATAAGACTTCTTTAATGTTCTTCTATTAATAATCCACGGCATAAAGAAGTATAAAATTGGAGAAGAAAATAAGAAGCTCACACAGACTTTCTTTTACAAAAGAAAAAATATCTTTTTTCTCTCAAAGAAGTCTTACGCCACTCAAATTAAATCCACTTTTCTTTGCTCTCGGAGCTCTCTGTTCTTTGCTCTCAGACTGCTTTAAACCTTTGCCAAGGCCCCCCCTTTAAATAGAACGTGGAACCAGAAGAA
This sequence comes from Elaeis guineensis, assembly GCF_000442705.2. Classification (NCBI taxonomy): domain Eukaryota; kingdom Viridiplantae; phylum Streptophyta; class Magnoliopsida; order Arecales; family Arecaceae; genus Elaeis; species Elaeis guineensis. The sequence goes on along the minus strand of NC_025999.2, from coordinate 93,772,103 downwards.
AATTGGTCCAAACCGTGTCAAAAAGGATCCCGTTTCATTGTTGAAATGGTATTGATCCTCAACCGTCAGATCTCCATCGTGCAGACATAAACAGTGCTAAAAAGTACTTGAAACAGTCCAAAAACAACCAGAGAATAATTGCCACCTTCCGATCTGAACCGAGAAGTAGCGGAGCCATCCGATCACACTAATAAAGTAGGCCACTACCGCTTTATATGGTAAAGAAGGATATTAGCTGTCCAATCATGTGTATGGCGTGCTTCTGACCGTCGGATGGTGCTTAAATCTGGTGAACCGTGTGTGGTTCACAAAAAATCACATGCACTGATCAGCCCCGCACCGTTTGGGCTTGGGTCGATGCTTCCGTACGCGCGCACCTATGCGTCTGTGCCTGAGCCGCTCGCACGTGCACCCGAGCACTGGGCTAAGCTCGCACCTGGGTCTGGGCCAGGCTTGGCTGGGCCGCAATGTCCGGGTCTGGACTGCTGAGCATGGGCTTCATTCTATCAAGGGGTAGCAAAAGTTCATTGTACATGCATGAAGAGAAGTTTGCCATTTACTTGACATGCTGTTAGATTTTCTGGCTAATTGTATCACTTTTCAAAGTTTTAACAAACGAAAAAATTGTTGATTTTTAGTAGTCCGATACTATATCTGCAATTGTTTGAATGTTAGCTGCAAAATGGACTTTGATTCTGGACTCCTTTGATGAGGTTGACTAAAGTATGATATTAAATCTTAATCTTGACTGGCATGTGAAACTGCACACAAAATGAATACAAAAGCTTTTAATATGTATGACTGAGAGTGCAAGAAGGATGGCAAAAGGATTCCTGACTTGTGATGTTTGAAAGGTCGCAAATTGTAAGAGGGGTAAAAAATTATTAGCCCAAGAAAAGCTCAAGTACAAAGCGCATAAAAGCTACTTCATCAAAATAATTTTTTAGAATTATCCCATTTTCTTTGTTGTACTACTCTGACGAGAGTCGCAGAGTGAAAGATGAAATGAAGCCAAGCATGCAAAGAATGTCACAAACAACAGCTGGTGGAGCTTGCTATAAGTGAAATTAATCCAAACATATAATCCTTTAAAAAATATAAGGGCTTCCTTACCCACCAACCAAAAACTCAATTTTTTATCAATACTAACTTTAAACTTCGTGCGATACACAGTATATATTTATTTTTTTAAATAATATTTTTATAAATTAAAAATTTAATATAATATAAAAAATATCAAATATTTTAAATAAAAATATAAATATTAAAATTATTTTAAAAATATAATATTCAAAAAATATTTTATTTTTTTAATTATTTTATTTTATTTATTATATATATATATTTTAAATTTATGTTAATTTTGAGATATAAAAAAATTATTTTTTCTAAGGTTATGTTTCCTAAGTCATCTGCCGTAACTTTCATTAGGGTAAATTTTCCTGTTGAGCCGTTCCAAACCTTTCAACTCATCTGATTGAGACTCTTGAATGAAAAAAATAGAAGAAGCATCGAACACCCTCTCTAATCATACAATCCAAATCTCCTTATCCTCTCCAAAAGTCAATCTTCAAATAGACCGCCTCCAAACCCGAACCAGGATTTACCTTGTGAAATGCATTGGAAATAGAAGACGACAAATGAAAACAAAAAAAATATAGAACAGGCTGTTTTATGTAGCTAGGCTGTAGCCTAGCTTGATGCTATCATCCGATTAAACTTATCGGGCATATCTCTACCAAAGGTATAATAACTCCATTCTCCATTCTCCATCATGTCCTCGACTCTCTCCTGCTCAAACATACCATACTTTAATTTCTTTCACCATCCTAACAGTGGTTTGACTTCATTATTCTCGCTCACTAATTGTGCATTCCGTCAAGCACCCGGCACTCATTCCACCTTCTTTTGATCAAACAAGCCCAAGTAGCTTCTTTGGCTTGTTTGACACCATAGTGTTCATCTTAACATCCCAACTTGCCTTTGGTGTGAAGAAAAATAGAACCCCCCTCTCGTCTCTCTCTCAACAATGTTCACCATCCTTCGCTCCCATCCCCACGGTGCCTCCTCCTCTATCTCCTCTCCATCACCGTCACTGACGCCGCCATCCTGCTCCTTCTCATCGCTGTCGTCGTCGGTGTGGAAGCATGCCATGAACCGCACTTTGGGCATGGCAATCCCGTCAGCATTGCAGCTCGGTGACTGCTCGATCAGCATCGTAGCCAAGATGGCTTCGGCTCCGATGGGGTCCAGGGGATCGAGGGGCTTGGGATGAGGAGGAAGGGTGGTGTAGATGCGCCAAAGGCCGAGTGCGATGGTGAGGACGGCAAACCGTGTCCCACTGACGATACTGCCGTTAAACATTGTATCATCCTGATAATGGTACCACCCCAGGTCCCCACTGTTCCTCACCATCCTCCGCTCCCATCCCCACGGTGCCTCCTCCTCCTCCTTTATCTCCTCTCCGTCGCCGTCACTGATGCCATCACCCCGCTTCTTCTCATTGCTGTCGTTGTCGGCGTGGAAGCACGCCATGAACCGCGCTTTGGGCATGGCAATTCCGACAGCGTTGCTGCCTACTGGCACTACAGCTGACGTGATCCAGCCTGTTTCCGTCGCACCGATCCAATTTCAAAATGTTATCCCAATATTGCTGCCATGTGGCGAATGGAGACTTTTTCAATAGAGAAGCCTCCACTTATATATATATATTAGATTTCCATCAAACTATTGGGTTGAGGTTGCATTTTCATAATAAAAAATAATTGTTCTTCTTTCGTAATATCAACTATTAGATCATTTTTCATATAATTCTCAAAGCATTCCAAATTTCTTCATTTATTCACTTGCATGGATCTCAAAATTATCATTGTGTGATCCATCGATGGATTGCATAATCGCTGGATTTATACAAAAATGAATCTTTTGTTTGCATGAAAGATACAACCCATTCTCCAAGCTAGATGGCTTTTGCATCACAGATAATCAATAGGACTACCATCGTACTTCTTTGCATACTTCTCCCTTAGAGATGCTGCACTTGGCTTCTCGCCATTTCATAAAGTGCAAGTTTGTCGAGCAAGCCATTACTTGGTTTAGATCAGATCCGAATTATTTTCGATAAAAATAATGATATAAGTAAGCTCCATCAATCATATTTTCAAAAAAATTAAATATTATTTATATTTATTATTTAGAATGTCACTCTAAGATTGTATTTAGTGTATCATCAAATAATTTTAAAAGATAATATAGATTATCTTCAGAATAGATTGTCATCACTAAATTATCAGTAACATTGATTACTATGTTTGGTACACATAAGTAATATTGTAATAAAATTATTGAAAATTTTGATTGACATATTTGATATGACAATCAGATTACAGATAATATAAAATTAAAATTTTAAAATATTTTTAATAATTTTGTCCGGACGTTTTTCTTTTTTTTTGATGAGAAGTGATTGGAGTGGTGTGGATGTGGTGGTCATGCGAAAAAGTAGTGGGGAACTACGGGCACAAGAGGAGATGGGAAGGGGACGGGCATGTGTGGAGACATAGGGGTGATGGAGACAAATGTGAAGGAGGCACGGTGGATGGTGGGGGACAAGGGCAGAGGAGCCACAGACAAGCAAAGAGAGATGGAGGAGCCGCGGGCTGGGGCACATGCGGAGGGGGGTAGGGGGAGAGGGAAGGGTTGGGCAATGGATTTTGTATGATTTTTTTGAAAGATAATTTTGTCCAAAATTTTTATTGCAACATTGCTAAAAAAATGGTAATCTAGATAACCACTCCTCCCCAAGACAATCCAGATTATCTCTCATGAGATAATCTCGATTACTATCTAAAAAACATACTAAATATAATAATCTAAATTATCATATTAAATTATCAATAATCTGGATAAATTGCCAACCACCAAATGCAACTCAAAGATTCAAATGCCGGAGTAATTACTAGCTATAGTCCAATTTGCAATTCAAAATTATAAGCTCATACACCAGGTTCGTGTCCTATAAATCGGCCCAGAGACTCCAACGAGGTCGGTTGTGCATCAAGTGAAACTAGCCATAGAGCACATATCAAATGTGCTACCGTCTAAAATCTGGATCTGACTTAAATTGCAATACAACCTGATGCGATCAACTTGAGTCGAAGGGCTGGATCCAGGGATCCATTTCCTATGCTGGTCACCATCAACAATCTGGAGAATGACGACAAATTGCCTCGTCAAATTCCATACAAACAAATCAATCATCCTTGTCATAGAAAACGACCCACAACCCATCACTACACTTGGCGATGTTAAAGCCTGATGAGAGAAAGGAAATCAAAGGAATATGCCCCTGAATTTCATTAAGAATATCCTAAGCCATTTTTTTTTTTTTTAACAAGAAACAATATTTTCTAAATCATGTCACAAGATACATTTTATTGCAAAATTCAAGGGTGTTCCAATAGTTTGGCTATATGTGCAGCTTCCTCATTGGACATTGGGGTGGTGTACTTCCAACATTGAAATATAATTGGGCCTGGGCTGGCCCAGCCCATTGACACGATCACTTGCCATGTCCTCGGACTTGTTCCTCGAACGACCCGTCACCAACAAGAAGATAGGAGCCTCCAATCCATCTCCAAGAAAGCGAAAAAAACCCGGCTTCGCCGGAGAGAGAAACTACAAGGACGCAGCATCGACCAGCTGGCCGCGACGGAGCCCCCGACGCCGCGTACCGAACAAGAAAAGGGAAAGAACGAATAAAATCCATCATCCAGAAATATGCTACTGCCTCGTATTAATCACCGCCTCCTCCTCCGCCACTCTCCCTCTCCTCCGTCCTTCGTTCCCTTCCCCTCCTCCTCTCCTTCGAGGTTTCCGTCCTTTCCTAAGACCGCGTTGCCGGCATCCAAGCTTGTGTCCGGAGTAATGACGGCGGCAATGGCGGTGCGGCCACCGAAGCTCCTCTTCCGCCAGCTGTTCGAGAAGGAGTCCTCCACCTATACCTACCTTCTCGCGGACGTCGCCCATCCCGACAAGCCCGCTCTGGTGAGGCCGCCGCCATAACCTTTCATTCCCTTCATTCTTTCTAGCACAATCTATCCGGTGCATACATTGCGGTCTATTTTATTCTTTTATTTTTTCCCAAAATAACTGTGATTCTTAGATTAGAACCTTATTTGGCTGTTGTAGCAACTCTCTACTTAAGTGCTTAAATTTGATTTCGGAGTTTTTCTTGTATTTCCATTACTTCTTGTTCTTGGGAATAAAATGTTTTCGATGGGGAGGTCTGATAATTTTATCTTGTTTCGGGTTTCATTTCATCTGTCATATAAATAAGCGAGACTTTGTGTCAATTTTTTTAATTATTTTAAATTGTTATTGTGGGTAGGCTAGGGATCTCCAAATTGAAATAGTTTTTGAATGTAGTCAATAATCTGAAGTGCTTTTCTGATTTGCTTATATGTTATTTTAGATTCACTCCCGGTGAATGTCCATTCTCCATTCTAAGCGACCACGTTGCTCACTGTTAAATTGCCTTCACGGTCTATACGAAAGTGAGACAGCATTCTGCACCTCCACTACTTTTTCTCGATTATGTTAGAGGAGTTTGCGGTCTATTTCCTAGGGTTTGGTTTTTATGATGATGGTACGGGAGTATTATGGTAAAGTGATTTGGGAGAAAGCAACTCATAAGAAGGATAAATTTTTTCTAGATTATTTTGACATCAATATCTTCTACTTATGATGAGAAAGAATCGAATCTATTCTCCACTTTACGCTTTCTTAAGAGGGATAAACTTTTCCTAGATTATTTTGGCATCAATATCTCCTACTTATGATGAGCAAGAATCGAGTCTATTCTCCACTTTACTTCTTTTTGTTGACTTCAATTTTGAACATAGTGGATTATTGTTGCTGTGCTTCAGACGTGAGCAGGAAAACTGCTCTATGAGCAAATCTTGATTTTCCCCCCTTGGATGATTAACCAATTCTTTTGACCTTAGATCACCAACCTGAATAACAATTTATTTCTTAGAGCAAAACAGGGATCAGATGAATCAAACTCTGATATTTGGATAATGAATTGTAAAATTTGATGGGATTGTCTGAAGTAATGAAAATTGTTATTTTTCTTAATTGAATTAAGGTACGGTCTAGTCGAACTCTTAATTTTTGTAGCATTTCACATTTATTTCTAGCAGAATATATACCTTTATTTATGTATCAGTAGAACTGTAGAATATAAAACATAGTCTGATTTGAAATTCTGTTTCCATTTCGACAATCAACTTTTAAATTTTTCCCAAATAAGCCTTCAAACCCAGACAACCAGATAAAGTAAAACCAGATCCATAGTTGATAATGGTGTAAGACACCAAAGCAGAGGTTCATTTCTCTAGTTGGTGGCTTTCCACGAGATGACCATGTAGTTTTCATGGACAGATATCCTCTGTCCGTTATAAGCATCCTGGGCCTTACAAATTACAACGAGAAATGAATAAGCCATCACCTCTTACTAGTCTCTCTCACTAGACTTTCTAGACCGAGACTCTTAGAATTCCCTCGCTCTTTTCCCCGTATTAACCATAACCTTAGTCATTGTGCTGCCCCCTCTTTGGGCTTCTCGGCCCTCCCTCCTCATCTCTTCCATCTCCCTTCTTCTTCCTCTTCTTTCCTGGATGCAGGGGCCCTGATCCCTTGCAATGGTGCTGGCAGCTTGGCCGGTGGTGTACAATGGCCATGGCCATGGCAGTGATTCAATGGCAAGTGAAAGCCATGCCGTGATGGTGGAGCAGTGGCAATGGAGGCACGATATTGTTGAATGAAAGCCATTCCACTGTAGCTATGTTCTATCCAAGACTAAATCTCTCTCATATAGCCCCTTTTGAGTGGACATCACCTTTCACATGAATTTTAGCTTTATGTGGCTGTGAGGTATAGATTTGAGGTTGGCTTCATGCACCAATATTCATGTCGTGTTGCTTTATCTTTGGCCCTATTGTTTGAGAACTGGTGATGAACTCATGATCAAGACACAGCTAGAAATGGATAGGCACATTTATAATAGATGAAGCTTAGCTCCATTAAAGGATATGATGGTTAAGTACATACTGATGGTTTATTCTTCTTTCTTTTTGCTATCTTAATATGCAATGACTGGTTAAATTGTGTTTAAGAAGTAAAGGTCTACTTCCTAGTTTCTACCAATAAAGCTACCTACTTGGGTATGAACGAAGTATATGAGAATTGGATGAACTCAAAACATAAATCCCTTCCTTTACTGTTGCTAGTCTTGGTTTATGCTTCCATCTTGGAGCATCTATCTTTTATTGGCTTAAATTTTGAAAATTTAAGTTCAAGATGCTTGAAAATTTTGATCAACAGATGGACAGACCGGTTTAACCTTCATCTCTTTTTGCATAATTTATTGTGTTGTTGCATGTTAAAAGTCTGCACCTAGATACAGATCATTTGTGATTTATATGTCACTATTGTTTACCAGTCTATTTTAGTGCTTTCTAGTCTATCTGCTTAGCTGTTTTCATAAAAATGAATGCTAGAATACACATCTAATAGACAAATACTTATGTAGTTGATTGATCCGGTGGATAGAACAGTTGACAGAGATCTTTCCGTTGTTAAAGACCTGGGGTTGAAGCTCATTTATGCCATGAATACTCATGTCCATGCTGATCATATCACAGGAACAGGCTTGATAAAGGTTAGTGACATCTTTTGCAGCAGTCCAATCAATTAATCACTTTCTTAATAACTTTAATTATAACAGAAACAAAGATGATTCATGTTGGGAAGCCTTATTATATTTTCTCTTCCTAATATGTGAGATTTCTTTAGTTTTTTCTTTTATTTTTCTCTGATAACTAATGCTGTTCTGTCTCAATTTGTAGGATAGGGTGCCTGGTGTGAAGTCCATTATTTCCAAAGCTAGCAATTCAAAAGCAGATCTTTTAATAGAAGCTGGGAATAAAATATGTTTTGGCAGTCTGTTCCTGGAGGTAGGGTCTCTTAGTTTCAATTTATTCTTATTAGCTGAGTGAGCACAAGGCATAAACTCGTTCTATCCTTTGATGACTTTCGAATATGTTAATAGAACACTCTTTTCTTCTATACAAAAGTTCCAATTAGTATGAAGTAAATTGGGAAGGATCAACATAATGCATGTATAAGCTCTGATAATTTGATAATCTGACAGTGCTAATCTCTATTCACTGATCATATGTAATTCATAAAAATGCTCGGGCTTCATTGGCGGTTCATTAATGATGCATTTTGTTTCATTCATCTGCGAATTAAATGATATTCTGGTGTTTCTGACATGAAAATGATATTTGCATCTGAAATTTGTGCATTAACTAGGTAGCAGTCAACAACCCACAATAATAAACTATGATAATACATGAATTTAACATGTTTGGGTTGCAATGACAGTGTCTCTGAGGTATATGTATGCAGGTGCGAGCTACTCCTGGTCATACTTTGGGTTGTGTTACATATGTAACAGGAGATGGGCCTGGTCAACCTCATCCTAGGATGGCATTCACTGGTGATGCATTGCTTATACGTGGCTGTGGAAGGACAGATTTTCAGGTGCAAATGTTTGCTATTTTTCATGTCTTGGAAAAATGTAAATATGTCACATTGCTTGGAGAATATATTACCTATATTTTTGACTCCAAAGAAAAATATAACATCATTATTGGGATAGACAAAGGTCCTGATACCCCTGAAATTTGGGATTTCACAATATTATCATGGACACTGTTAAATTTGGCATGAGAGTTTGCCTGCTATTATTTTACTGCTTTTTGAATGGGAGTCTTGTTAGGATCATCTCTCTTGTATATTGTCTTTTGCGTTAGAATGTGAAATTGAGCCCTTGAAGTTCGGCATCATTCATGTTCCTCTTGTCATTTGTCAAACGAACATGGTAAAGTACATGCCAGAGTAAGATCCAAATGTAGAGTTGACAGAAGTAGAGAGGACACTACAATTAGATTAAACCCCATACAAATGTTGTGACATTGTTTGTTAAGGACTTTTTGATGCATCATCTGCCATATTAAAGGTGTTGCAATGTTGGTTATTGGTTCCTTGTATTGGTTTAGAATATGATGTGCCAGTAAACAGTACCTTGAAGTCAAGATGCACGCACTGCAAGTGTCTGTGACAAGAAAGGTCCATGAATTTCGAAAAAGAAGTAATAACAGTTTGTGCACAAAGCAGTGCAAAATTTAGATGAGAAGCCTCTATATCTGGTTGAATTTAATTACCATCATCCACTCTTTTTACATTATAGACAAAAAATCTTCAGTACTTCAGTCAGGTTTGGGTTCATATAGTTACTTTGAGTTGGGCTTGAAATCATATGGTTATGGGTAATCATAAAAATCATTTAGTTTCTTTCAGGTTACTGTCATGGTTGGTCCTTCTATTTTATTCAATCTAATGGTTGGGAAATAGGTGGCTTGGTTTTTGTAAAGCTTCTCAAGGGGGTATTTATGAAGAAATTTGTGGCACTCAATGAAAATTGGATGGGTTATGAGTGATTCCTTAGTTCATATCATGGAGTATGTGAAACATGCATCAATAGTCAGTAATTCCTATAATTTTCTCCTTTCTCATCCTATATTTCACTACCTCATGTATCGTACGTTATCCACATAAAGGAAGGTAATAACAGATGTGCTGAATGCATAGATATCAAACCAGTCAAGTGTGGATGGATGTGTGGAGTGTGGTGAAAACTAGAATAGTTCTCGATATGAATGCACTTGGGGAAAACTAGAGTTGGATTTATAGAAGATGAAGTAATGAAAAACTATTTGAAATGGTGTAGTTACCTGTGGCCAAGATCAATTTACAGCCGTATATGGATGGTTGCTTCTGTTTGTGTACATGGCAGAACCCATGGGGACAAGGACCATGGATCAAGCTCATTTGTATCTGCTTTGGAAAAAGAATAATTCTTTATTGTATTGAATTTTGAAGGACTCAATAAGCCGAACAAGGAAATTAGGTAAGGTTTGTTCATCATGCTTGTCATTATGACTATTAAGTTGTATAATTATATTGATATTATTATGTTGCCAAAGATATATATTCTGTTTCTAATGATAATTTCATCATAATGCCAAGAATGATGGTAACTAGATACCAATGCTTGTGTTTACTATATTATGATAACGCCTGCTTTAAACTATAAATTATTATGTCTTGGTACTTGGGCTGTTACCCAAAAAGCAACATTAATAGGCTGGATAACTCAGCCTAATAGGATTCTATGCTTGTGCAACCATTGTACTCCTGAATCTCATATTTAAACATGATGTCTTATTGGAAGGGCATGCTGCTACAAAGTGTAAGACAACCTGTGAAAGAAAATTTAGCATGAGTACCTCCAATATTAGGTATATATTGTACTCTCCATGCAGCAGGAGGGAACTGGTAGAGGATATTTCTTTTGATAATTAGCTGAACACCTAAACATTTTTCCCCCCATTTTTCCAGGGAGGGAGTTCTGGTGAGCTCTACCAATCAGTGCATTCACAGGCAAGTAATTGGGATGCTGCATTTTTCTGATCATGCTTCTGATATTCAAAAGCAGTATTATGAATGTAATGGCTTCTTGTCTGTTTGTATTCAGATATTTACATTGCCAAAGGACACTTTGGTGTATCCTGCTCATGACTACAAAGGTTTCACTGTAAGAAGCACCATAACCTTCTAGCTTCATGTTCTTTTGCCCTCGTGGCTTAGACCAACTTCTTTGATGTTCAGGTTAGTACAGTTGGAGAAGAGATGCTCTATAATCCTCGTCTGACAAAAGATGAGGTAACTTCTCCAGTAAATGTTCTCTTTTATTTATTTATATATTGGTGGTTTACAAACAATTAACTGATTGATAAATCTGAAGTGGAATTCACTTTATGAAACTCCTATCCGTCCCATTTTCGGTGCATTTTTTCTTCTATTTCTTAGAGTTATGTTCTCTGGCTTTGACTGAGCTTCTTCTACTCATTCTTTTGGTTTTTTGTAGGAAACATTCAAGAGTATTATGGAAAGTGAGTGTGTGCTGCAATAAATACTTCAGTATAGTGATTATGGATTATCATACCATATCCGGCTAACAAAATGTGCATTTTTTACTGTTTGATTTTTCTTTTCCCTTTTCCAGATCTGAACTTGCCATATCCAAAAATGATTGACGTAGCAGTGCCTGCAAATATGGTCTGTGGACTGCAAGATCGGGTGGTAAAGGCCTAACCATTCCTTTGGCCAGGTCTGGCAGGTTAAAGTCCCGGAAATACCATATGAAAGAAGATGCGGCTTCATTTGGTCAGTCATGTACGTGTCTACATTATTGCACTGGTAATACCTGATCGTTCCAAGGAGCTTCAGATATACCAAACTCCTTGTCATAAATTTAAGTGTTATCCATCATCATGGCGTATCACTTGCCATTACCGTTTCTGATGAAGAAAATGTACAAAAAGCGCGCGGAAGAAATAAAAAAGTTTAAATTATGTGTATGGAAACAAACTTTTGCATCCAAAGATAAAAGTACCAACATATTGCGAAGCGTAAGGTCAAATGCCATCGTCGTATAAACTATTGACCACAATAAAGTACCAACATTTTTATTTCAAACACTTTTTCTTTTCAAATTTTACAGGGTGAAATTAATTTTGTATGATCATAAACTGCAAACTAATCCAGATGAACTTTATATTACTGGCAATAATCAGTCATATAAGTTTATTTATTTTTTTGAGAGAAGGGGAAGGGGTGTATTGATTTGGTCGGAGGACATGGGAGAAATGGGCTTGGATGCTTGGTCAGCAGTCAGAAGAACAGGATGGAAGAGGAAGATGCACTGGTCACAGATTAGAGGGAAGGAGAAGGAAGATTAAAAGGTTAGCAGCATTTGGTTTCACAGAAGATGAAGAGTCATTGGCAATCATTAGACTGGATCTCGGTTTATGTGGTCCGGTATGTGTGTGACAGGAAGGAGGAAATAATTATCAAACTCAGCAGAATGATAAGAAGGGAAAACCAAGAGTGTTCCATTAAAGAAAAGGAGTCACAAAACTTAGGGGCTTCTTGGAACTCTATCGAAATGAGAGCATGAAAAATTATGGAGAAGTATTCAATTTGGATATGTGGATTGTAAGAAGAGATGCGTAGGTTAGCATGAAGTAAACGCCCAAATGAACACATTGACCCCTTCAGCTCATTAAGCGACCAAACGTGGGAACAGCAAAGAAGAGGTGGCAGCTAAAAGATATCAAAAATATTAGTTGTCCACAAGGCTGAACGACAAGGATTCATATAAATTTCAAACCATCACATATGGAACCAGAATTGCAGAGACTTAACAGGGCCATGTACGATTTCCTTGTGCTCTGCCTTTGAGATCCGTGGGTCGAATAATTTCTTCTTCGGTATGTCATCGTTTGCATCATTCAACATTCCACATCACCTGCGGCTGCTGGAGGCATTAAGTCAAGTCCGTTGAAGGTCTAATACAAACAAAGGCATGAGCTAAGCTATAGATGCTGGTTCATACTATACGAAAGACTAACGACTTGGAAGATTATTGCTTATAAGTGTCCAATAATACTGAAAGGATCATCTTGGTACTACAAAAACGAGAAGCTGAACAGCTGAAAGTCTGAAGAACTAGTATATTTCAAATACTCGTAAAAATTTATCAGGAAATTTGAGACACGGCCGAGAAAGCTAGAAAAAGAAGTTTGAAGAAAAAGAAAAAAACCTTGAATTTTCTTTCTTACATTTATCAAAAGGGAATTGAAGGAATTCATTCCCTCCCTCCAAAAAAAAAAAAAAAAAGAAAAGAAAAGAAGGAATTCATTCCCATAAACCAAACTGTAATTGTTCCTGCGCAACTAATTATTCAGCATCACATAATCTACCATTATAAAAGCACACCAAACTCCAAAAAAGTTGAGGAGAGAAGGGAAAAAAAAAATGACATAATGTCTAGCTTTTTTTACATCTTCCTCGAGAGGTAACACAAAACTCCCATTACCTCCCTCAGCAACCCAAAATTCTTGCAGCCTAATTATCCTTTGTATGTACCTGTGGAAAACCAATGTGGATCATTTTCTAGCTCACATCAAAATCAGAACTGTTCAATTGATTCCCTGCAATCTAATAGTGTAGAGAATTGCTACACTTGAGCACACTTCATGGGCGCAAATCCCAACCGGGACTTGTTCATGTCATACATGATATGGAAATTCTGCTGCAGGTAATTGCCCAGTATCGACAGCGACGACCGCGGCGTCCCAAGGATGGCGAGGCAGACGACCTCCTCCGGGTCCAGCCGGATGAAGTAATTCTCCACTGGGAAGTTCCACACCGCCCCGTCCGCGAACCGGATCGCGAACCCCGGCATCTCGACCTTCTCGACGCCGGACACATTGTAGCAAGGACTCAATATCGGGAAGTCCACCACCGGATACTTCGCCTTCGCCTGGCCGACGAAGGCCTCTTTGATCACTTGGTAGGCCGGATCCGCGAAGTAGCTCAGCGTCGTGCCGGAGTCCACGATCGTCCCACCGGTCCCCTCCGCCGACAATTTCCACGTCTCCGGAGGGATGGGCAGCACCTCCCCGCCGACGAGTATCTCCCTTACCTGGACGTAGTAGAAGGTGTCGGCCGGGCTGTCCTCTTTACCGGCGGTGTCGACGAAGGAGGTGTAGTTGAGATCGGGGTGGCTGAGAAGGCTGCGGTCCTCGCCGAAGATGAGTTTGCTGGAGACGGTCAGGTCGCTGTCGCGGTCGACGAGGCAGTAGGAGAAAGTGTGGCCGTAGAGGGCGCGGAGTTGGGAGGAGAAGGAGAGGGGCCCACGGCCGAGGCCGAGGAGGCCGGCGGCGCCGTGGAAGAGTCCCCGGTTCCAGTGGCCGCACCCGAATATGACTTCGTCGACGCGGCGGAACTCGGCGCCCCCGCCGCCGTCGGTGGCGGTGAGGTTGACGGTGAAAGTCTCGAGGGCGAGGTCGCCGGTGGTGTTGGAGCGGTCGCCGTACCAGTAGAAGTAGGGGCAAGCCTGGTCGCCGGAGCGGCAGGGCCAGGGGGGCGAGACGAGGCCGCAGCGGGTGTCGGCGCAGCTCACGTTGTGGTAGGTGGAGGAGGCGGCGGGGTCGTAGAGGGGGCCGTGCTGGTCGAAGCAGTCGTGGCACGGCAGGCATTGGATCCAGTTCAGGTCGCTGCCGGTGTCCAGGATCAAGGAGAAGTGCCGCGGCGGCGTGCCCACGAACACGTCCATGAAGTACTCGCCAGAGCCGAGACTGACGCCGGATTCCAGGGTGACCATCAGCCGTCCCGCGAGCTCCGGCGGCGCCGAGGCTGCCACCTTTTCCGCCAATTCGGAGGCGATCGAGCGGTGACCGGCCTCGCCAGCGGTCGTCCTCAGGCGGGAGATGGTGTTCCTGTTCTTCTTCTCTACGATCCTCCCGAAGAGCGTATGGATTCTTGAAAGGTCTCTATGGGTGGAGTTCAAAAGAGATTCCTTTTTAGTCCGCTCGGGGGCACCGGGTTCCTTGGACGACCGGTGCTTGAGGTGGAGCTTCAAGGTCGATGCCGCCGGCGCCGAGCTCTCCTCCCGAGCGTCGTCGTCTTCGTTCTCCCCGTCTATGGAATCGCCGTGGTGATTTTGGTCGGAGGGGCTGGCGGCGTCGAGGTGGTGAGTGCAGCGGGATCCATCGGAGGAGGTGACGGCGTTGAAGCTGAGGTGGGTCGGCAATTCGATGGCGGCGAGCGGAGAATTATGGGACTTTACGGAGGTGCTCCAGTTGAAGAGAGAAGCTGAGGAGGGATAGGGATGGAGGAGAAAGCACAAGAGGAGGGCCAAGAAGAGGGGAACTGTAGTATTGGGAGAAGCCATTTCTGGAGCCTCTCCTTGATGAAACTAACAGCTAAACAGTTATAGTGAGGTTAGGAGGACTCCAGCGAAGAGAGGAGAAGGGAAGATAAAGGGAGTGGAGGGGAGATTAGTGATTTGTTTGGTTTTCTTGACTAGAAGGAATAGAGGATGGATGAATAAAGGATGGAGGCGTTTTATATTAGCTTTGTTTTGGAGTCGAATTGAAATGGTCTTGGAATTGGGATGCGATATATGCGAAGAAAAAGAAAAAGAAGTTAAGACATCCTGTGGAAAAACGCGGCTTGTGCTGAGATGGGAGGAGTGGGAAGGGGAAGACCAGCTTATCATTTTACTTATTTTAATATATTTTTGTTGTTATTATAAGTTTTATTCTTCGTCCTTTTTAATCCTTTTTTTTTTGGGTTAATTTTCTAACTAACGGAAGAGCCGTGTTTACCTGGTCTTAGTTGCTCATGTCCACATAGAATACTTTCACGATGATTTGTTAACTCACCTTTCAATCCTCCTGACTTCCCTACTTTCTTGTAGAGATCAAAGCAGTTGTGTTGGAAAAACAATATATTTAATATATCCAATTATTAAGTTAAGACCAAACAAACTAAACTAATACGAAACATAATTCAGTGGGAGATAGACGGGATCCAGGAAGGACTTTCCAGCGTGAGTTGAACGATCCAGTGCTACTCTACGGGTATCTAACTTATCCTGCACCCCCCTGTAAGACAAAGTGACCGTTGAGTAGCTGTTCAGAGTATCGGAACTTTTTTGCTATTAAGCTCCGGTTCTTATACGGAATTTGGTTCCTCGTGTTCTCCCTCTGTAACGTATGCTGGGCCACATGGGGACCGGTCAAATAAATGGCATGGAACATGGAAAGTGGTGGCCTTTTCCTTAGGTCAAACTTCGCGCTGACTGCGGCCGGTGGTTAAACTTCCCTGCCACACCCGCACCCACCTTCAACGCCACCGGAAGGACAAGTGCACATCGAACGTTCCATGGTCGCCCGTGACACATTTAATGGTTGCTAAACGATCCATTGATCTTTTTAAGTCATGAGATGATAGTGAAATATTTTTGGATCTTTGGGTTTGGTATGAGAATTTATTGTAATGCTGCATTAACTTTCAGATCTTGTTTTACCAAAAAAAAAAAAAAAAAATTCAGATCTTGTGGAGGAAATTGATGTAAAACTTGGTTTTGTGTCGGTTTGTAGGTTGTTTGGGTCTCCAAATGTGATTGCTACACATGGAACAGAAATATAGACCACATTATGGGCATCATCGTCCACTATGAAGTTGACTGCTGGATCACAGACTTTTTAATTTCTTTCAGGATCGAGCTTGCTTGGTTACCATCACATCAAATTTTTTTAAGAATTTGTGTTATGACATGATTGAGATTGTGTATCGAGTACAATATATTAGTGTGACAATCTAATTACCTTTGAGAATTTGGAGACATTTCATGGCTTGCAGCAACGGCCAATGGGGCCAAAACTGACGACCAAGAAGACAGAATCCTAACAATGAGGCTACAAGCATGGAAGCCTCTTAATCATGAGCAATTAAGGTTGTGTACCAGACTTTTATCCCAATAGATATGATTGCATTGAATGTCATGATTCTGTTTAGATCAGAGACATCCATCTTTTTTAATCCCTGTTCTCAAAGAAACCTCTACCACATATCTTTTGGTATAAAATGATTTGTACCTTCGAAAAAATAGATGAGTGATCTTGACTTGTAACAAGTTTAATTTTGATTGGGGCCATGTAACAGTTTAATTTGGAAATAATACTGCAAATTGAGAACTTTATGGGCTTTGATTTGAAGGGTATTAGGACTTGTACCGTGTTACTTCCACTTTGTTAGCCACATTTGGAATTAAATAGGCTCCAAAAACAACATAATAGAAACAATAACTATGCTCTATATACATGCATGTGTGTAATTTGGCCAAAGACAGTTATCAAAAAATATATTAATTTGAATCAAAGATTTAACCTATAATTGTTGGGTCCTACCACTCAAAGTTGAGAGATGTAACTTTGCCCCTAATTAGAAGCTAAATAAATAGACATGAACAATCAACTTAAGAGAATCTTGTCAAAAATCATACACACATAAATAAAGAAAAGGTGAATGTGTCATTATTATATATGGAGCAGTAAGCTAAGTCCAATATAATCTTATGAAAGCTTAAAAGCATTACCAAGTTAGGTAAAGAGATTGAAAACGAAAAGAAATATTGATTAATCTGAACGACAAAGAATAATTTACTGGATACTGAAGAAAATTATTGTGATTCTTCTCCTATGGGCCATCAAAAGTGAGGGGGAGAGTCGAATAAAATGGGAGGGGAAGTAATGGAAAAAGTAAGTTATGGAAAAGTCGCACAACATGCAAACTAGCAAGTGGGTCCATATTTTAAACTAAAACTTGAGGCTAGGAAAAAAAATCGAAGTCGTTATGGGACCCCATCAGGAGAAGTCCTATACTTGCCCCGGAAGCCAATGCAATCTGTGGTGAGGTCAAGATCCAATTAGATGTCACATCGGAAGGTCAATGATATACGTGATCAGCCTTGTCGTGACACGCTAGCATGGAACATTGCATACATGCATTTGTACTATTGCAAGCTCAGCATGTCTCTTAGTTTCTAACAGCACCATTTATGTAGTTAATAATGAAATGGAGATTAGTTGGAGATAAGAAAGGACCAACAACAGCAACTCTTAAGCTACAAGCAATACTTAAGAGGAATTAGATGCATGCTACAAGTACCACTAGACCCTACATGTGAAAATATGTGCTAAGAGTTATTCATGGGGCTTCCTTATGGCCATAAAATTGCCTTTACATATATATTATATGGATTGCAATCATCCATGAGAGTACTATAGATCTATACGTGAAATTAATTAACCCTTTCCTACAATTGGTGCAAAGTACAATCTCTGATTGTTATGGAGATGCTAGATGAGATGTGCTACACATGCAGCCGGCAAATGTCCTATGATATGAAGCATGGTGTCTCATGCCTGGTTACCCTAAAAATGTCTCGGAGGGTCAATTCCTTATAACATAAGATACAGTGCATGATGAAGGTAGATGATTGAAATTTTTGTGCTGTTGGAGGATCCTTTTCGCTTAAACAGCCCTTAATTTCCCTTTCTTGATAAATACACAATGAACATAGTTAAACATTGGTGTAAAATGAGAACCACAATATCATATTGTGTATGTTTTTTTGATGCTGGTTCTTTGGTTCAGCTAAATGCACTTGTAGCCATCATGTAGAAATGGATTGGATTGCGACTTCGGATCATCTATAGTATAATTTTTGTACCACAGAGTAAGGTAACAAACATCGTGGATAATCACCATGTCATCTATCTCGAAGACTGATGGCTCTCATGCGATATTCTTGGAATACAACGACACATCATGAGTGCGCTACATGGCATGTCTGCATTCCATGCACGTTCGTCTCCAAATTTATCCACGAAGGTACCATACTCTGCATCGCAAAAGTCACACCGCAAAGTGCGGTATATGGTTTGTGACTTTCAAACCATGCACTGAGAAAGCATTCCATGGATGTCAGTTTACTTCATGCAACCATAAGACAGTAACGTACCGTGACTAGATTTGGTTGGGTACAGGGAATCCATCTTATTGCTGACATCCAATCTTAACTAATCCTATGGTATTATCATTTCAAGTCCGAAAAATTCCAAGTCAATTGCTTGTTTTGGACGGTTACGCTACATATACGTAGAAGTAAGAATGCATCGAGTGGACTCTTTTGATATGGTCTACAGTGAGGAGCCCATCACATGGCACAAAGTAGGACCTTTCTGGCCATCTAAAAGCCCCGGCAGTGGTGTTAATTTGCATCCTACCACCCCATAAGGTGTCCCAGGTCAGGTAAACAACCAAGGATATGATGTTATGCTGATGTGTATTTGGACTGGGAGCTCATGCTTTGTCAATTGGTCCTTTTATTTTTCGCCGCCGTTGAGCTTGATTTCAACCGTGAAAGTGACAGCGTTTAGAAAGGAAATTTGTACAATAATAATAATAATAATAATAATAATAATAATTATTATTATTATTATTATTATTATTATTATTATTATAATTATTATAATAATAATAAAAATAATTATAATAATAATAAAGAGAGCTTACATCTTGTCCTCTGCATTTGACTAAAATTACTTTCATATCTTATAAAAATTGGCCACGTTTCGATGAAGAACCATTTTCATTTCAAATTGTTCATTGCTGATTGAGGAGAGAGCTGCAGACTTTTCTTGCAATCCTATTCAGATTTGTATTTTTATATTTCAATACCTTCTCCTTTGATTCTCTATTGAGTCTATTTTCATGTCTTGCTCCGCCCATTTAGCTTAAAATGGATCAATCATATGAATGCAATGGGTATATATTTTTTATGCTCGTCTTATTTGCTTGAATCATTTTGGTGGTCCAATATTAAAACCTCAAATGCAAAACATGCTTATTTCTGTTACATCTCTCTTCCATGAAGATTAATTCCTCCTAGTTACTTAAATTATGTATGAATCCACTACTCTCGAGAAGCACTTCTCCAAAATTCGCTTACCTACATACCTATAATCCCACACCGTATGCCTGCATATATGGAAAAGACACGCTTGTTTCAACCATCAAATAGCACCCTACATAACTATTTGTAATCAAAAGCCCCATCTAATCAAATAAAACCAACTAACAACAAACTCGACAAAACATATTGAAGATGCCCTGTTCTTCTTGTTTAAATTACACCAAATAGAATTTATAATCCGACCATCATTTTCCAAGGAAATATTGAACATCATATGAGACAATTAAAACAATTGCTATTTGGTACAATTAGTTACAATCATGAAATAAAAATATTTTTATTATTAAAAAAAGGCTAAACAAATAAATTTTCAGTTAATAAAGTAGACCATGAGGAATCTCATAGCTGGATTCCCTAGATTGGTACACCATGCATTTTCCTAGTTGAAAGATATATCCAAAATTATCATTATGATTACATCTTTCATCAATAAAAATTATATTTTGCTCGGTTAAACAATATATTGCAGCTGAACAACTATTGGCACATGCATCATTTTGGCATGCAAATGATGAAATACATCTCATGTACAAAATTTTGAAATATATAAATCAGGCTTGTCTCAGAGGCTATAACTATAATAACGAAATCGTTGCCCATGAACAACTATTCTTGACAAAGTCCTCAGCAATTGCTAGCCCCTTATTAACGAAGTCTTCAACAAAGAACATCTAACAGCACCCAGGACTCACTGCATCACTATTCCAAAGAGGAGCAATTTTCTATGGTCGAAGTATATTTTCTCATGTTTCAAGTGAGAGCAGGGGACGGCCAAATTCGGCCGTTAAGAAGGTCAGAGAGCAACCCAACTCTGAAAAAATAAGGTTACTATTTTTTTTCTTAGTATTTTCGTACAACTTTCGTCAGAATCGAGACTTCCATGCACCGAGTAGGTGGATTTTAATTTGCGTTGACATATAATTGGAAAACCTTTTGCGGCCACTCTTGCACCACCTCACATTTTCCCACACGTCACACATGAGAATGGCCGGTGGCTTGTTAGGCCGGCACTTAGCAAGTTAACATTAATGGTGATGGCTAAATCAATTAATTCTCCTAGTGTTCAACAGTATCATAAAACACCAGTATCCCTGTATAAAAAAAGTTGAAGAAGTTTTCTACATTTTATTATCTAGCTGAGGTACCAAGCAAGGATGTTAACATCACAAACATTTCTTTAAAAAAAAAAAAAAAAGAATAGCCAATGGCACTATTTCTTCTTCAGCCTTGCTACAAGTACAGTATATTTATTTTTTTTTTTCTTTTGAGCCCTTGTTTTGAGGGGGTTAAAGGTTCCGAATTCGACCACATGTAGCAAGGAAATTTTCACCATGTCTGCCATTAACTGTCTCCAAATTGAGAGATTTCGATGCCTTGGAACTTTTTGATTTTGGTGCTTCACATCCACCTCGCGCATTAAAAGAAGAAGAAGAAGAAATACCTTTTCCTATGTCTCTGTCACCCCTCAATTTATGGATTTATTTAGTTGGTTTGTTTCGGAGTGGGAAACATTGGAGTTTGAAACAGGAGAAGAAAAGGTTTCGTTGCCAACAATCATACCAAAGTTGCGTGGTTTCATGTGAATCTTTGGAGTTTCGACTTGGGAAATGTGGAAGGTAGAGAAAGTGATATCGATTTTTGTTTCATTATATATTAAAATGGGACATTCCTTGCAAGACGGTCTCTCTCCCACGTGATGTTGGAGTTTAATATAGTTTGAAACTTTCTTCCTTTTGTTTGAGAGAGGACTGATGGGTTATAGTTTGAAATTGATTTTTACCGTTGGACAAGCTGGCGGACGACATATGGGGGCGTTAAAAAGGCAATCCAATCTACTGTCGGTGGCAATCGGATGGATGCATGACGCATCCAAATTTACCGATCTGAACCAAATTATTTTATTAAGCATATTAAAATTTTAAATTTGAATCTAATTTATTTGTTAAATAAATAACTCGACCCATGACATAGCTTGTTAACTAAATAAATCAAATCAAATTAAATAGAATAAATAGGTTAAGTAAATTTTAACAAATTAAATTAATAGATTTAAATAGATTAAGTATGTCAAACAAGTTGGATTAAATTGAACAAAAATAGATTAAATATGTTAAATAGATCTGGTCACGAACAAAAATCAATTACTGCATAAAACATATTAAACAAGTCAAAGATCTAAATTTGAACCTAACTTGTTTAATAAATGAATCTAGTCCAATTGAACTATTTATGTTCTGAATTTATATATGTCAAATCCAAACATACTTAAATAGGTTAGTTGTGAATTAAATTAGAAATTATAAATTACCTTCGCCAACATCTGCAGTAAGAAAATATGATTATTTCGGTACCTCTTTTTTTAGATTTAATAATATCACTATTTTACTGATTTAGACGTTTGGTTAGACTCTATTATTCTCTTCCTCCTCTCGCCTTTTCTTTCTTGCAATTAATTAATATATGAAGGTGCTTAGTCTTGGTCGTTGTAATACAAAAAATAGCAATCCCACATTTGCAATCATCTTTTTTAGGAAACATGGTAGGAATGTGCCCCCCCCGTCGGGTTTGATCCATAAGCCTACCTCGAAAGCCAAGTTTCTTTGAAAGGAATGCCAACCATGGGACCCAAGTTCCCATGGCACACATCTGCATGCATTTGTTAGACAAGATATGGTGCAAAGTCTTACATTGAAATATGAGAGGAGGGAGGAGAAGAACATGTGGAACATACACGTACTCTAGTCTAACAAGGACTGAATTCAAAATATAAATCGTATGAAGTTACTCCAATAGATATAAAACAAACAACCCAAGTGCTTGATGTCATCACCTATATTTTTAACCATGGAGGTCCTTTGTCAATCCACGCAAACGAGGAAGAATCCTCGATGTATCCTGCAAAGCCAATGGTTCTTTCTTTTCCTTCAGTGGAGAAAAAAGCCGAGAGTACTCGGTCACTGAGTCGAAAGCTTGCCGTCCTAATTCCCTGCACCATTATTCTACGGTCTTCATGTTTTGGTCCGGCAACTCTGTACTCCAATTCCATATACAAAACATAAACCCAAAGTCGGCTTGTTGGCCAATTACTAGACCGAGAGGACCCATCACCAAGATGCTGTCTTCGTCTTTTTGCTGGCTTTTCTACCTCATTCTCTTGCCAGCTTTTCTCCGCGCTGCAATCCAACCCGGCTTTCCTCACCACCTTTTTCTCGCATTAATTACTTCATGGTGCCCCGGTCTGCTCTTTGAAGAAGCCATCGTCCTGCTCATAGCTCATGAGCAACGCGTGGGAAAGGGAATGGATTACTATATATATATATATATGCATTTGTCTCCGAGACCTTTGCATTATGGCCACTTTCTCTCCAGTTGTTGGAGGTTTCTGTGGTTCTTCCGTGGTGTTTCCGTCGTCTTCCCTGTTTCATAAGCAATCCAATTGGACCAGTTTACTGAACACGTTAGGAGATGTTATGGACCCGGTAGCTTGGTTGAATTAAATATGATGGTGATGGCTACGGTGGACCCATGTCATTGTTCTTATCCCAAGTAACCGGTGACCTGCGTTGGGGTCGGGCAGCATTCAGTGGCCGCCGGGATTGGTGTGGGGATGGATGGTTTCCGCGTACATTGAATTGGAAGCGTGTCTGGTATTTCTAATGCAGCATCCACCACCTCGAGTTGGTCATGGAGAGTTGGGTGATGGAAAGTGGAAGCACCTTCTCGACTATTTCTGCTGCTGCCAAGGGCCGGAGCACGAAGGCATGGGTGGATGCCCCGGTCCGGCACCCCAGAGTTGGTTGATTTCTGCGCCAGATTGGGTTGAATAGATTTTCTCTGGCAATCGTTTGTACCCGGCCCAAAATAGGCCCATTAAATGTGTCCACTTTGGATTCCTTTAGCTGGTGATCCATTTCCTGTAGTTATGTTGTAGCAATATTTTGTTTGGAAAGAAAGATACTAATCAATACCAATTCATGCAACTTAAATGAATAGATCGAGGAATATAAACATGCAAGAAATAATGGGATGTTGAGATATTTCTAGCTAAATTTTCAATAAAATCATGTTTTTTGATAATTTTGGATCTATCACCATGTTGCTGCAAAAATAAATGGTCAATGTAATATAAGACCATATTTTACTATAATCTAAGCATTAAAATCAACTGATTTTTAATATGTATGTGTGTTACTATGTATAGGTGATAATCAATGAGATGGATTCTCAATTTAAAGATTTTATCATGTACTTTATAGCACACTAATGAATGAAAATTGTCCATTTTTATGCTTACGATGTACAGATTAGGGACTACCAAAATATATATTTTTGATTTTTAGACATTTTTAATGGTATATATTATGATTAATGATATAGATATTTGATTTGCATGTTCACTTATTAATTTTAGAATTGAAAGGAGTAGATACCTGTTCTCTTGAAAGAAGCACGGTCCATCTTTACATCATCCCAAATGCAAGGAAATAACACCGCTATATCGGTTAATTAGCAGTTTTATGTTGGGGTCTATTCAAGGAAAGAACACAGTTATTAAAATCTTGTTCTTTGTTTGCTTGTATTTTTATCGTGTTTGAAATTTGTCACAGCTCGTGCATTTTTTTTCTTTTGATGAAAAACTCGTGTACAATTGAAAGGTGTAATCCAGAAAGCCCATAATTGAAATGTTATTCATGTTTACCATGCGTAAGTCGGACACAATCACGTGTTATTGTCTCGATATCCAGGGGTTCTGATCTAGCCGTATATGTGCTCAACTACTTCAATCAGTGACATGGAGAGAGTGCATATAGAGAATGGCAATTGCAAAGCAGCAAGTTGGTTCATTGTTGATCAGTCATTGGGAAAGTCTTTGGTCAATAGGAGGAAGAAAGAAGAGTACACAGAAGAGAAAGAAAATATGCATGCGATGGGCGATCTCCACTGGGATCACCATCGCCAACAATATGACACGATTCAAGATGCTCGCTACTAATCCTCAGCTATCGACAATGGACGTCCTTCAGCCAGCTCCTTTTCGCGTCAGCGATTCGGCTCCTTCCCCTCCCTCCGGATCCTGCTACCATTTCGACTAACTTCAATCCTGTTGGATGGATATCTGGCCAGAACACCACCTCCCAAGATCTTTTCAGTACCACGCGATGCAGCAGGAAGAAAGAAGAAACAAAACAAAAGAAAAACAATCAAAATACGTGGATCAGCCACAAAAGGGCTCGCCTCCACGGGGCATAAAAACTTCACTATGAAAAAGAAATTTTACAAGAGGAGACCTCACCCTCAACCCTTGTACACCCAATTCTCTCTCACCTGAAGTTCTCCTCACAAAAGCTCACTCTCTCTTGAAGACCCCCCTGAACCCCTGAAGTGCCTGGCGACCGCTGTCCAGGAGCCTCCTTCTCTCTCAGCGCTTCCGCCTCTCTCTCTTCAATCGGATTCGTACGGGCTTCGTACGGCGCAAATCCGAACCACACCCTTTACTGTTCGTCCACATGCCTTTTTAAAGGGTTAAAACAGGTTTAAACCTAATTAGATTAGGTTTAAGAGTCCTAAACAAGCCAAATCAACCTCCTGAACCGTCGGATCGTTATCGGAAACTCCCTGGACCGTCCGATCATGACCGGTCTACGGAATAGTGCCATGGACCGCGTGAAACGCGTGGGAAACACCCACGCGATCCATAGGCCCCGCTGTGGACCGCCTGGTCCACGGTGGACCGGTGCAAAGGGCCAGCAGGGCCAGCCCGCTCCCGCGCGCGGGCCTGCGCGCGCTTGGGCCACGCACCCGGCTGGGTCGCGCGCCAGGCTGGGCCATCCGCCCACCTGGGCTGCCCGCCCGCGTGGGTCGCGCGTCCTGTGCGGGCCTGGGTCGCGCGTCCCGCGCGCCGCCGCCTGCGGTCGCGCCGCTGCCGCCGGTCGCCGGTGGTCCTCCACCGCCTCGAATCTCATACCGATTTCAAAAGCTCGTATCTTCTCCATCCGAGCTCCGTTTCAGGTGATCTTGGTCTCGTTGAACTCCATTTTTCACCACGAACCTCACTGTGGGCTCAATGTAGGCTGAATCTCGATATGTCAAATCCTAACAATCTCCACCTCGACTCGATATTCGGCCTCCTCCAAATTTCGAGAGCTTTTGGATCTCCTCGTTCCCATGCCCTAAGGCAATCGCCTGCTGATCATAGATGGGCAAACATGAGAGTCGAGCCAGGCTGCTCGATCCCATCTCCGTCGTATGCTGTGCTCCTCCTGACCTGAGACCTGCTCGGGACATCGTCCTGCGGCAATAGGAATCTCATCTTGCGACGTCGCCTCTCATCCTCCCGAGTCTCCTGTCTCGTGTCCGATCCGCCTCCTGGAGCTCCACCTCGATCTGGACTCCACCTGGCTCCCGAAGCTCTACCTCGCACTGCGCTCCCCGTCAGGTAATAATGTCCTCTGCTCCTCTTCTTTCCCTCCAACACAATCCTATCGCCGCGTAACACCCTCAGGATTCCTCCACCAGCTACCGTCCTGTAGCCTCTCGAATCCAGTCTGCTAAGTGAGATAAGATTCCACCTGAAATCGGGTATTTATCGGACCTCCCCCAATCTCCTCACTGCACCGTCATGTGTCCTCCAGCTGACCGTCACATTGCCTCTGATCGCACAGCTTGATCCATCCGGCAGATATACAGTGCCCTCATTGTTCTCCAGGGAGTCAAGCTGCTCCTCTCTGCAACATACATGATAGGGGCATGCAGAATCTAATATCCACTGTTGGGAAGAAGTAGATACCTTGTCAGATATCTCCAGGACATCTCCATCTGAGTCGCTGCCGGCCGTCGCTACAGCAGCCACCGTCTGATTTTTAAGTTGAGGGCAGTCTCTGGCTAGATGTCCTAACTCCTCACACCGATAACACCTGGTTTTGCTCAAGTCCCTCCTGGACTTGGACCGCCCTCGTTGCGATCTCCTGTCGCTCCATCTACCGTCTTGCTCACCACTACTGCAATCTGCGTCCTTGAACTGCCTTGCTCTGATACCACTTGTTGGGTGGATGTCTAGCCAGGACACCACCTCCCAAGATCTTTTCAGTACCACGCGATGCAGCAGGAAGAAAGAAGAAACAAAATAAAAGAAAAACAATCAAAATACGTGGATCAGCCACAAAAGGGCTCGCCTCCACGGGGCATGCAAGCTTCACTATGAAAAAGAAATTTTACAAGAGGAGACCTCACCCTCAACTCTTGTACACCCAATTCTCTCTCACCTGAAGTTCCCCTCACAAAAGCTCTCTCTCTCTTGAAGATCCCCCTGAACCCCTGAAGTGCCTGGCGACCGTTGTCCAGGAGCCTCCTGCTCCTTCTCTCTCAGCGCTTCCACCTCTCTTTCTTCAATCGGGTTCGTACGGGCTTCGTACGGTGCAAATCCGAACCACACCCTTTACTGTTCGTCCACATGCCTTTTTAAAGGGTTAAAACAGGTTTAAACCTAATTAGATTAGGTTTAAGAGTCCTAAACAAGCCAAATCAACCTCCTGAATCATCGGATCGTCATCGAAAACTCCCTGAGCCGTCCGATCGTGATCGGTCTATGGAATAGTACCGTGGACCGTATGAAACGCATGGGAAACGCCCACGCGGTCCACAGGCCCAGCCGTGGACCGCCCGATCCACGGTGGACCGGTGCAAAGGGCCAGCAGGGCCGGCCCGCTCCCGCACGCGGGCCAGCACGTGGCTGGGCCGCGCGCCCGCCTGGGCCGCCCGCCCGCATGGGTCGCACGTCCTGCGTGGGCCTGGGTCGCGCGTCCCACGCGCCGCCACCTGCAGCCGCGCCGCTGCCGCCCGCCGCTAGTTGCCGGCGGTCCTCCACCACCTCGAATCTCGTGCCAACTTCAAAAGCTCGTATCTCCTCCATCCGAGCTCCGTTTCAGGTGATCTTGGTCTCGTTGGACTCCGTTTTTCATCACGAACCTCGCTGTGGGCTCAATGTGGACTGAATCTTGAGGTGTCAAATCCTAACAAGTCTACAAAAATCAGTCAACTAAGTTCCGTCGATTAAGTTCAATCGATTAAGATCAATCGATTAAATTCAGTCAACTAAATTCAATCGATTAAAATCAGTTGACTAAGTTCCACCAATTAAGATCAGCCGACTAAGTTCTGCCGACCAAGTTCAATCGACTAAGATCAACCGACTAAGTTCCGCCAACTAAGACCAACTGACTAAGTTCCGCCGACTAAGTTTAGCCGATTAAGATCAACCAATTAAGTTTTGCTGATTAAGTTTAGCCGACTAAGATTAGCTGATTAAGTCCAACCAACTAAGTTCAGTCGACTAAGATCAATCGACTAAGTTCTGTCGATCCAGTTCAGTCGAATAAGTTCAATATGCAATCGATAATCCAGAATAATATTCAGCTGACGGCTTTCTTGATATTTAATCAACTATGTTGATCTCGAAATAGTAAGAATCGAGCGATAGTTATTCGGTGTAGGTATTAACTACCCACGGTCATAGGTCGTGGGTTGTGGGATATAATAATCATCCACTAATGATCCATTACTCAGTTTTAAAGATGGTTAATGAGGTAACCACCTAGTAAATACAATAACTCCCACGTTTCGAGTTCTAAGAGATAAAGAGTTACACAGTAATGCATTCTCCACCCTATTTAAGGGGAGGTAAGCAGGGGGATCTAAAAATTTTTTTTTGAAACTCAATTATTTACTTTTGTGCTTTGGTTCTTTCTACTGTTCTCCATCTCCAGCTGACTTAAGTATCGGAGGATCCTCCGTCGAACAACTTTTGACAAGCGGATTTGATTTTGCAGGTTTCTCATCATCCAACAACTAAGCACAACACCTTAGCTCGTAGCCGACCATCTCATTGGAGATTTGCAGCAATAGTTTGACGTGCCAAGTAGGTTGAGAAAATTCTTTAAAAGGAAGAATCATGACCAAAATAAGAGCTCGAAATGCATCTACAAGCTCCACTAGATGCCCTTCATGTTGTCATGGAGAACCTCCTGTACAACATGCGAAGCCTAGTGCTTCACAATCGAGGTCACAACAGACCAATAGCAGTCCATCATCTTAGTACAACATGTCAAGACTTTGACAGAGACTGTCCATAGTTCGTAGCAAATTGCAGAAAAGTAACCACCACAATAACAATCTCTGGAGGAACTGACACCGTATGTCGCACCTTCCAGGCATAGCCGACAAGCTCCCCAGTAACCTCCTTCACTGCAATGCCAACCCACCTAGCACTCGCACCGTGCCGTTCCTGAGGAGCAATGATCTCCTTCTTGATAAAATTCGAGGAAGAAAAGACAATGTCACTCTCCCTTAAGCTTATTCAAGGAATACTCCACTTCAGGATATTTCCGATATCATAATGAGTCCCGACGATGATTGGACGACTACGATAAAAAATTTGGATGGTATTAAAATTTTTTGAATTTGGAATGTCGAGAATCTATACATGTATTATCAGTAAGTCCTCGTAATAAATCATATTATACAAATATATTTTGTATTTTGTTATATTATTTCAATAGATTGTCGGCAATAAATATCGACTAATGAAAAATCAACTATTCGGTAACTAGTTTTGAGCTCGCACGTTGCGTGCAGATTCTAGATCACATAATGGATCATTTTATAAAAAAAAATATTCATAAATAGTAAAATAATGTTCATTCAAATTCTTGATATCCATTCATATTCTCAATTACAGGGCTTTTATTGCAAGAGGATTATAATATCAGACTTTAAAAATATCATTTAAGTCACATAAGTGAGTTTTAATAACATCATTCTTTAATTCAACCCTTTAAGAATTATTAGATAGAAGAGTCTAGACACGTGGCATATTATGAGTTGATTTTATTACAAATGGCATTCATGGATGATAATGTGCTGCTTACGTGGACAATCTAAATGGTTAATCAATCTTCTCTCAGTTATTATTTTCATATATATATATATATATTAAATTAATCAAATAATATGATCGATTAATATCTGATCATAAAAATATTATCAGCTGACATCCGATAAAATAATGATCGGCTTACACCCGATTAACAAAAGACCCAATGCAGCCAATAAAAGTCACAAAGAAAGAAGTACGACTCAAAATATTTCAACATCTGTCTTTGTTATTCCAATAAGTTTATTTGGTTAAGTTTCAACTGCTTACCGATGAACAGGCTAATCCTCCGGAGACCCCACATGGCCGTATGGTAGGTTGAAAATAACGACAATGATGGGGTTAACCCTTTGAGAACCCCATATAGCCATTTGGCACTCCTCATCCATAAATGAGTCAAATGGAGGTCGATGACGAAGACATTGACTTGGCAAGATTTACTGTCGAGATTCGACTTTCGATCTACTTCAGATCTTCTTTAGATATTTCGATCTTCGACATTTCGACTTTTGATCTACTTCAGATCTTCTTTGGATACTTCAATTTTTAATCTACTTTGGATATTTTAGATATTTCAACTTTTTATTGACTACTTTCTTCGTCCAAAGCATGAAATAGCTTCGAAAGTAGGGGACATATGATATGGTATATAAATCAGTCTCTCTATCATTGATCGACATGTGGCTGACTCGAACACTTCGCGAATCATTACTTTATCAGCATGATCTTCTATAATCATTATGGAAGGTCACTTCAAGCACGTGCGGCAATAACTGCTGCATATTCTGTGAAATGATGGAGCCGCTACACAACCTGCAATGCAACAAAATAGCTGTACACTCTACAAGATGACAAAATGGCTGAGCGCCTCTTTTCAAGATAATAATAAATAAAGTTCACCAAAGGGAGGAATTCAGAATTAGGTGCGAAGTTTAAAATTCTGAGTAACTCCATCCATCTAATACCGCTATCACATTAGACTCGAAAGTTAGAGAGCAAGTGTTTGGGTAAATCCTCTGCTCACAACCGATTAAGTTCAGCTGACTAAGATCTATGGACTAAGTTTCGTCAGCTAAGATCAGATGACTAAATTTCACCAACTAAATTCAGCCGACTAGGATCAGTCGACTAAGTTTAGCCTACTAAGATTGGTCTACTAAGTTCCGCCAGCTAAGATCAACTGATTAAGTTCCGTCGATTAAGATCAACCGACTAAGCTCCACTGACTAAAATCAGTCGATTAAGTTTCATCGACTAAGTTTAGCCGACTAAGTTCCACCAACTAAGTTCAACATACAACCGACAATCCTGAATAATATTCGGTTAACGACTTCCTTGACATCTTACCAATTATCTTGATTATGAAAAAATAGGGATCGAGCGATAGTTATTCAGTGTAGGTATTAACTACCCACGATCGTGGGTTGTGGGATACAATAATCACCCACTAATGACCCATTACTCAGTTTTAATGACGGTTAATGAGGTAACCACCCAGTAAATACAATAATTCTCACGTTTCGAGTTCTAAGGGGCAGGAGTTATATAGTAACAACATTCTCCATCCTATTTAAGGGGAGGTAAGACGGGGGACCTAAAAAATGATATTTTAGAAATTAACTCTTTGCTCTCATACTTTGGTTTTTTCTACTGTTTTCTATCTCCAAATGACTTAAGCAACGAAGGATCGTCCGTCGGATAACTTTCAACAAGCGGACTTAATTTTATAGATTTTTTATCGTTCAACAACCGGACGCAATATCTCGGCTCGCGGCTGATCATCTTGTCGAAGATTTATGGCAACAATATATAGTAATTTTAAGAGTGAGATGTTTATGCTAAAGTGAAAACCTAGGATGCAACATAAGAATCCTTGAGCTTTTTTTCTTTTTTTTTGTGGAGTGGTTGGTAGGGGAGGGGGGAGGTAAATTCTAAAGGAATATGCAGTTGATTTTCTTATTTATATTCTCTTATAACAATTTGTATTTAACATTTGATTGCCTTTCCAATCATTTTAGGATTTTAAAGACATCATTGAATGAACTAACCATTAGATTCTTTTTTTTTCTTCTTATCAAAAAAAAAAAAAAAAAGACATCATTGGGTGAACCAACCATTAGATTTATTATCTTCATATAAATTTAAAAAAATAACTTATATATATATATATTTTTTTTTATCAATATTTGAAATAACATATATTCTAGCAAAATTTCTATCTGTACGTAATCGTAGAATAAACATGCAAAGAAAAAAAATTATGATTGTGCACATATAAGTAAAATTTCTAAAATTTATTTTTATTACATTTATAATAAATAGTTTATAAAATCTATATTTATATTCAATTAAATTAATGATGTTAGTAAAATCTACCTACTCTTGGGTGGTTATGATGCCGCTTAAATTTATTTTTAATTATTTTTAAATTTTTTTCTAACATGACATTTAATTTCATTCAAAATTAATGATTTGACTAATATTTTATTAAATTTTGGATTAAATGTTGGAAGGAATTAGGCCTTAGGGGTAGACAAAAGTTTTTCAAATTATTAAATATAAATATAATTTATCAATAATTATAAAAATAATTTTATAATTTATCCTATATATTATATATATATATATATAAATATAATATATATATTATATATATATTATATTTATATATAATATATATATTTATATATAATATATATTATATATTTATATATATTATATAAATATATTTATATATATTATATATTTATATATAATATATATATTATATATAAATATATATATATTATATATATAATATATATATTATATATATATTATATTATATTATATATATATATATATAAAGTCAAGGCCAGGCTGGCCTATCATCATCATTTCTAATTATTGCGAAATTATAATTTAGAGCCTTCGGTGCTAAGCACGGATGCATCCTCCGCTGGTAACGTTACTGTAGCCGCGGAGACCAGAGCCATCAACCTACGCCGACTCGATAACCTGCCAATATGGACGGTGCGAATCCCTTTCCCTAGCCCGCCCCAAGAAAGTTCTGAAATAGGTGGGTTTTGGGAAACGAGTTGGCTCCTTTCCTTCAAAGCCGACCGTTGGGAGCGCGACCTCCGGAATTCAAACCTCTGCACGCGTTTCCGCTACCGGACGAGTGAACGATCCGAACAAAAAGGATTAAATTATTCAGCGAAGAAAAGGTCCCAAGCCGAGCCCCACTCGGAGAGTGCTGTAGAATCCTAGAAAGAAGAATCCGAGAAGAGAGCATATACCACGCTCCATCGCATTCCATTCCCTATTAATACCATTTTCGACCGTTGTTCTCTTCAATTGAGCGTGGCCTGCTGCTTTGTTCTCAGTGTCGGTTTCTAACTTTCTCGATCTGTCTCTCTCTCTCTCTCTCTTTGATCGACGGAAGAAGAATGATGAAGATAAGAGCAGGGGAAGGAGGAGGAGAAGGAGGGGAGGCAGACGGTGTGGTTGTGATGGATGAGAGCGCGGTGGAAGAGAAGAGAGGAGAAGGGAACAAGGGAGAGGAAGTGGCGGAGGTGGAGGGGCATCCATACGATTTCCACGTCTCGGGTCCTCGTAACCTGGCCTCCCCCAACTGGAGAGATCTCATCCGTTCTAGCTGGTTCGTCTCTCTGCTCACCACAAAGAAAGATTTTTGTTCTTCTTTTATTTGGATTCTATCAACTGGTTTTCTTTGTTTCTGCTGCTGAAGAAGATGTTTTGTTCATTTGTTACAAAGAACTCGGTGGTTGCTGGGAGAGTGTTGGAAAGTGAATGATAATAGCTTCAATTAATGGAAGGGATTATTGTGTCTTTGTCAGATGTTCATCCACACCTATTTTCTCTTCCTTTTCCCTCACCTTTCCAGCAATAAAAAGAGAAATTTTTCTGGGTGTGTAGTGTATGGATTAGATTGGTTATAAAACAAGACTTTCCTCTTTTTTGTTGGCTCTGATTGTCAAATAATCACAAGGAATTGGATTTTGCTGGTATCATGGCTGAGCACATGGTGTGAAGACAGATGGAAATGAGGCATTGGTCATTCCATCTTTTCTGCAAATATTCTTAACATACAAAGTTTTCCAAGAAATAATATGCTATTATATCTTATTACAAATTTCGGCCTAAAGTAATTTTCTTCCAGTGATGCTCTCTTTGTTTTAATTCTAGTGTCAACTGCTTCAAGGCCTCAAAATCACTGAAGGATAATGATCTAACTCTAGCTATGGTACATTTGTTTTACCAGGAGGGATCCAAATTACAAGAGGATGGTAATAGCTTGTTTCATACAGGCAGTATACTTGCTGGAACTCGACAGACAAGATAAAAGGACTGAGGAGAATGGTCTCGCTCCCAAGTGGTGGAAACCCTTCAAATACAAGCTGGTACAGACTCTACTAGATGAAAGGGATGGCTCCATCTATGGCGCAATACTAGAATGGGACCGCAGTGCTGCTCTATCCGATTTCATACTGCTCAGACCGAGCGGTGCCCCCAGGGCTGTACTTGTCCTCAGGGGAACAATACTGAAGAGCTCGACAATTAGGAGAGATTTAGAGGATGATCTCCGCTACCTTGCTTTGGAAAGCTTAAAGGGCTCTGTTAGATTTGGCGGAGCATTACAAGCACTGAAGTTGGTGGTCGACAGGTTTGGCAGCAGCAATGTGTGCATAGGTGGGCATTCCTTGGGTGCTGGCTTTGCTCTGCAAGTGGGCAAAGCATTGGCAAAGCAAGGGGTGTTTGTCGAATGCCATCTGTTTAACCCTCCCTCAGTTTCGCTTGCCATGAGTCTAAGGATTATTGGGGAGAAAGCTGGTTCTGTCTGGAAGAGAATCAGAGCTGTAATGCCCCTGAGTGGTGAGCCTGTGCTTGACAGGGAGGAGGCTAAGGATTCTAAACCTGGACTGAAGAGACTCTGTACAAAGAAATGGGTGCCACACTTGTATGTGAACAATAGTGACTACATTTGCTGTCATTATACCGATCGTGCCGGGGTTGCTGCAGATGTTACTACAGATGAGCCGGAGATGAAGGACGACGTCGGAGATGATGCGGCGGCGAAGCTGTTTGTGATGTCTAAGGGCCCTCAGAAGTTTCTTGAAGCTCATGGGTTGCAGCAATGGTGGTCAGATGACATGGAACTCCAAGTGGCTGCCCATCAAAGCAAACTTATTAACAGGCAGCTGAGATCACTATACACAATCCCACCACCGCCAACTCCAGTGAAGTCCTAATAAAAACCTTTGTAATATTTTTTTTCCTTTTGGTCCCTACTCATCTCAATTCTTCCTTCACATTCTTTGATCTGCATGTCTTCTTGAGCATGAGTCAAGATTATTGACTTTTCTTTGCAATGCCCTGCACAAGCAGGGTTGTTCACTATGTATTGTATCTGGTTCAAGAAGGGTATATTACTTCTTAAAATGTTGTTTCACAATGGGAACTGAACTTAAGTTTTTCTTTCAGATATATATGGCATTACCATGTGCCAAGTAGTTCATGAGTTTCATGAGACAAACTTCATCCATGACCTTGCACAATGGGTAAATTCATATCAAAGCATTTTGATTTTGGGACAACTCTTTCCCTCCGATTATGGGAAAACTCTTATTTATGTTTCTTTTTGAATGTTTGCTGTCAAATATTCGAAGATCCATTGCCTTGTGTCACCAAGCAGCCGGAGCTTATACTACATCCCCGCCGTAGTGCCACCCCTCGGTATCATGATTGTTATCTGTCGCATTGCTCATCTGAAATATCATGCATAGATTCTGATGCTGGTAGGTTAGAAGATTAACATAGAAATTTGATTCTCAGATGCATGTTAGTGTAAGTTGCAGGAGGATTCTTATGCTTGTAGACTCGGAAGGACCATGGAAGCAGCATACTGAATAATTAGGACAACAGCCATATCATAATGTATAACAAACAAATTACAAAATGCAAAATATTACATTAACATCACTTGGAAGTATGAACGAGCATTGGACCATTGGAGCATTTCTCATGACAAAGAACCTAGTTGTGAATCAAGAAACATGAACTGACATTTTTTATTAAAAGCTCTGCTGACAAAATATCTACCGCTCAAAGCGCTACAGACAAAACCCCTGCCTCCTACATCTCTAGGCATTGAAATTCTCAGTAACGTGAACCAACATATCCACTGAGGGGTTTCTTTTGATTGAAGTTTTATGTCATGTACCATAAGCAACATACCAACATGAACATGAACAAATAACACAATCCCCAGGTTATATCAAATTCCCTGGCTTGTTGGGGAACCGAACTTCCTCAACGGCCTTATTGATGACATGCTAAGCTAGATCTAAAAAAGAGATAAAAAAAAATCATAATCTGCAATACCAAAAAGTACCAATGCACCTATGGCCATAAGAAAGCTGTAAATAATATACATTGTACCAGTCATCAGACACTTGGTTACCTTGTCTTCACACACAAAAGCCCACCGCAACAAAGACATGCCTTGAGGCTGCACTGTATTTGCTGTAGGACATAGAACCTAGATCAGACATTTCTTTTTCCTGAAAAGATCAGACACTTCAGCAAAACATAAGTATGCAAGCATCAAGGTGGGGCCTGACCATTGATCAGGTCCAGGAAAAACCAATAGCTAGCCAAGAATGACAAAATATGTTCCTCGAATCATTTTGCTTGCAGCTGCCCCATCAACATAGAGCTGTCAGGTCCCCTTTCCTTCGTGGATCTTATCACTCATCACTATTGCTGTCACGCCCTGAACCCAACATCCGGATCGGATACGTGATGGCCGCATACTCCTTAGAGCAAGCCCTAAAGAATATGCAAGGCCAAAATAAATCATTACAAGCTTAACATCCATAACAATTAATTTTAATAATAATTCATAAAATCTTGCATAATTATAATTTAAATTTCTTCAATTCTCTGATCAGATACTATGACACTCTATTTATCCTTCTACTCACCCGTAAATCCAAGCCATAGCCAATCATGAACGTCCTGTAACTCTGAGAAGAAAAAGAAAGATGAAGGAGTGTGAGCTTTACAGCCCAGTAAGAATTCCCATATCACACTGATATAGTAATAAAATCTAAAAATAAGAATAAACAATAAAATATAAAATCTCGTATTCAATGTCCAGAATAATACAAACATCCATAAATTTTCTGTCTTGTTAAAATAGATGCATCATCATATGTTAACAAGTGAAATACTTTTGTTCAACAATTATTTCATGTCTTATCTTTCATTTCTCCTTTCATAATCACATGATTCTTAACAGTTTCCTTCCGGCTCTGGACTATCCAAGTCTATACCTCAGTCATCATCTGGATCGAATCCACTTAAAAAGTCTTTCAAGACTGTCCCAGGATGAGCTCCTGGCCGGCTGTCCCACGTACGAAAGCCCGTGAGAGGCTGTCCGAGGCATAAGCTCCTGGCGAGCTGTCCAGGCATGAGCTCCTGGCCGGCTGATCCACCTGTAAGCCAGTGGGGGCTGTCCCAGGCATAAGCTCCTGGCGGGCTGTTCCATGTGACAAGGCTAGTCCATACCATATATCTCTTTCTTTTCATTTAATCATTATGTATTGATTTCATCAAATCAATTCTGTCTTGCATTATGATCAATTCAGATATGTCATATCCATATAATCATGCCATCAATCTCTGATACATATATATTGAAATAATATACTCATGCTCAAAATCAAATAACAGTATCTCAGATATAATAAATTCATCGATCTCAAATCTGACGATGCAAAACCAACGATGCAAGACCAACAGTAAAATAGCATATATATAATAGTGATCATGTACAGGGATTCTTACCTTTACCGGTGACTGATCCAAGCACAGAAATCAATGTTCTTCTTTGATTTATGAATTTCTTTAACAAAATATTCCACTCGATATCATATACAGACAATCATCTCTTCATAACCCTGATCAATATAAGAATTATATAGAGAAATTACCGATAATCGATCCTGATAACACAAATCAAAGACCTCTCTTAGGATTAATCAAAATTAGGATTTATCTAAGTATCTGGATCTTCCACTGATCCAAAAGACTTCTAGATAAAGAAAATCCATGAAGAGAGAGAAAATTCTAGAGAGAGAAAGTAGAGAGAGAAAGTGGAGAGAGAAATATTCGTATCCTTCCGATGAGGCACTCATGATCGAGATCATCAGAGGTCTTATCAGAGTGACTCAATATGAATCAAGTGTTACAAATTTTGAATAGGATCGGACTGGGATCAGATCTACCGTACGAATTTTGGAGCAATCTCAAATCATCATATTTTTATTTCAAATTGATCCTAGGCTTCATGATGCAATCAGAGAGGAAGAAAAGATTCTAGAGAGATAAAATCCATAAAGAGAGAGAAAAGTATAGAGAGAGAGTCTAGAGAGAGAAAATATAGAGAGAGAAGGTAGAGAGAGGAGAGAGAAAAGAGAGAGAGGAAAATTCTCTCTCTTCTTCTTCTTCTTCTTTATTTTTATTTTTCTCTTTCTCTTTTTCTTTTTTTTTTCTTTTTTCTTTTTCTTTCCTTTTTTTCTTTTTTTTCCTTTTTCTTTTCTTTTCTTTTCTTCTTCTTCTTCTTTTCTTTTCTTCCCGCGGCCTCCCTTGGCTGAAATAGGGGAAGACCGTGAGGTCCCCCCCTCGGTGGCTCGGGCTCCGACGGCTTGGCCGGAGATCCGACAACAGGTGGAGGCGGCGGTGGAGCAAGGGACGGCCGGCGACAAGGTTCGGTCGGGGAGAATCAAGAAGAGATCGAAAAATAGGGGATCATCTTGTTCATGGATTTTTCGACGATCCTGAAGGCCGGCGAGGAGTCTAAAACCATGGGAAGAAAGAGAAGAGGGAGAGGAAGAAAGTTTGGAGCCTTACCTGAGCTCCGGTGGCCTCTTCGACCTTCAATTTTCGACGAACATGAGAAGAGGCTGCCGCGGCTTCTACGGAGAAAAGGAGAAGAATCGGGCTCGACGGTCGTCGGTGGAGGCTCGTGAGGGAGAGGAGAGTCT
Source organism: Elaeis guineensis (assembly GCF_000442705.2). NCBI lineage: Eukaryota > Viridiplantae > Streptophyta > Magnoliopsida > Arecales > Arecaceae > Elaeis > Elaeis guineensis. Next base: position 93,733,540 of record NC_025999.2, on the reverse strand, counting down.
TATTTATAGAGAATCCTAGGTTCTAAGAGGCCTAGAGTCCTTCTCCGATCGAGATTCATCGGAGAAGAAGACTCCCTTCGGGAGTCTCCTTCCGTCTCCTTTTTTTTTTTTTTATCTGGGTTATTACATTCTCCCCTCCTTAAAATAATTTCATCCTCGAAATTAAGTTATGTTGTTCGAGATACCTATTTCAAAGTATACATTCTTCATGTCATTCTCAAGCTTACGATAATGTCATATATATTATTTATTTCTCATGATCTTATTATAAAAAAAATTATTTAAAATTTCAAACTCATCCCTTCTCATTGATTTTTTAACTTTTTGAAGAACTGTAATATTTTGGACTTGTATTAATATACCTCTATTATTTGTCTAATACATTCTACTTAAATTCATAATTATCTCAGGCTACCCTTGATAGAAAAATAAATAAAGGTCAAACATCGGGCACTCTTCACAATCATCGATTTCTTTCTTCTCTTGACCTTCCAACAAATTTTATATGTAGACTCTCATCTTAAGAAAAATCTCAATCTTCTATATCAGTTCGAGTAATAATATTAAATTTTAAAAAAAATATGAGATCTATGTCATGACATTCTAAATTTGAACTAATAACAGAACTATCAAGCTGTTAATAAACTTGAGATATCTAGGATTCCTTGACATTATCTACAATGAAGCAACCTACTAACAAAAATTATCCGACTATGATTAGATTAAAAATCATTCTTTATTTACAACTAATGTATTCCATAATATCTTTAGAATCAAAGAATTAATATTTCTAATCAATTTAACCCACCATGCTTTTGCTGCGCACTCTGATATTAATTTATCAAATTATATAAGTCTATCAAAGATAAAAATATCCTTATATGTTAGATCAATCCAGGATAGATCCAACCTTCAAATTTCATATAAGACTTACGGTAAAATTTTAAGTTTCTTTATCTTTACTACCTTTGGGTATAGCATATTAAATCTTGATCTATTTTCTATATTTGAAATCATTACATAAGTTTCATCACTCTTCAAGAATCCAACATGTCTAGAATCGATTGGAGTTAATCTTAGATTTATCTTACAATCATTTAAATAATTTCTAAATCAATCTTCCTTTTTAAAAGAATTAATTCTAATTTGATAAACTAAAAAAACTCAAGCCAACATCCTTAAGTAGAATCAATTTGATTATTTCCTATAAAGCTCCTTTCATCACAACCCTTAATATTAATCGATAAATCCGTACAAAATCTTGTCCCTTGTATAAGTCATTCAAAATTTAACACTAACAAAATGTCTTAGTTCAATTTAAAAAATAATAATCCAAACTTTGACTTGAATAATTAATACACTTCACCATCTTCAACAATCACAAGTAAAATTAAAAAAAAAAAATCTAATCCAAAGATAATAACACGAATTATTGAAGATTTCATCATAACCTGTATATCATACTCTGACAAAATAAATTTTCTTCTTTAATTTAACAACAATATCAAAATACTTTTGATCCACTTAGAAAAATAAACTATTGATTTGAAATTCAATGCAACTTGAAAGATCAAGAAATCATATTCAGAATATGATATTTTGAGTAACCAAAAATTTTACCAAGATGTGTATCTCATATTCTCATAATAAAATTCAAGTATATTTTTCATCTAAGATTGAGTTTCATATATGACCTCTTATAGGTTCATTGTTCAAAAATATTTCTCTCTCATATGATGTAATTTCTTCTTAGACCATACCCTAATTAACTTTCTTTTGATAAGTCCAAAATTCATAATGCTCAGACTATTATCATCGAAATTTTAAAAAAAAAATATCATGATCTTCAATCATATAAATTTTATATTCGAAAATCATCTAGTATACTCAACATAACTTATCAATACCTCCCACTTTATTCCAAGGTCAACTCTTTTCATACTTAGGTCAACCTTACTAATTGAAATCTAAGATATAACTCGTCAATTCTATTATAGATATCATATGCCACTTATGCATAAATTTTATCTTAATTTCTATTGATTCGAAATCTAAATATTGAATCTTCTCTTTTATATCTATCATGTTCCTCATGATCATAACCTAAGTTTAAATATCACTAAAGTCATACTTTCAAATAATTATAATCTTAAGCTTAAATATCACTTAAATCATATTCTCTAATGATCATAACCTAAATTGTAATATCATTCTATTACATCCTTAATGATTATAACCTTAAACTCTGATATTATCAATCATACTCTATTGATTATAATCTCAAGGTTTTGATTTCACTTATATGACAATCCCTAGTGACCTTAAACTTTCTGTCATATCCTAATCACTTGTATCATTATCTCCAAATAAACATAACCTAAGCTCTAAGCTCATATATCACTCTGTCACATTCTATTGATCTTACATAAAGTTTTAATATCTCTTTATAATCTCTAGTGATCTTAAACCTAAGCTCTGATATTATTCTATCACATCCTATTCATTTATATCGTAATCTCCAATGATCATAACCTAAGCTCTAATATCACTCTGTAATATTCTAATCACTTATATCATAATCCCTAATGATCATATCCTAAGCTCTGATACCATTCTGTCACGCCCCGAACCCAACACCCGGGTCGGATACGTGATGGCCGTACACTCTTTAGAGCAAGCCCTAAAGAATATGCAAGGCCAAAATAAATCATTACAACCTTAACATCCATAACAATTAATTTTAATAATAATTCATAAAATCTTGCATAATTATAATTTAAATTTCTTCAATTCTTTGATCAGATACTATGACACTCTATTTATCCTTCTATTCACCCATAAATCCAAGCCATAGCCAATCATGAACGTCCTATAACTCTGAGAAGAAAAAGAAAGATGAAGGAGTGTGAGCTTTACAGCCCAGTAAGAATTCCCATATCACACTGATATAGTAATAAAATCTGAAAATAAGAATAAGCAATAAAATATAAAATCTCGTATTCAATGTCCAGAATAATACAAACATCCATAAATTTTCTGTCTTGTTAAAATAGATGCATCATCATATGTTAACAGGTGAAATACTTTTATTCAACAATTATTTCATGTCTTATCTTTCATTTCTCCTTTCATAATCACATGATTCTTAACAGTTTCCTTCCGGCTCTGGACTATCCAAGTCTATACCTCAGTCATCATCCGGATCGAATCCACTTAAAAAGTCTTTCAAGACTGTCCCAGGATGAGCTCCTGGCCGGCTGTCCCACGTACGAAAGCCCGTGAGAGGCTGTCCCAGGCATAAGCTCCTGACGAGCTGTCCCAGGCATGAGCTCCTGGCCGGCTGATCCACCTGTAAGCCAGTGGGGGCTGTCCCAGGCATAAGCTCCTAGCGGGCTGTTCCATATGACAAGGCTAGTCCATACCATATATCTCTTTCTTTTCATTTAATCATTATGTATTGATTTCATCAAATCAATTCTGTCTTGCATTATGATCAATTCAGATATGTCATATCCATATAATCATGCCATCAATCTCTGATACATATATATTGACATAACATACTCATGCTCAAAATCAAATAACAGTATCTCAGGTATAATAAATTCATCGATCTCAAATCCGACGATGCAAAACCAACGATGCAAGACCAACAGTAAAATAGCATATATATAATAGTGATCATGTACAGGGATTCTTACCTTTACCGGTGACTGATCCAAGCACAGAAATCAATGTTCTTCTTTGATTTATGAATTTCTTTAATAAAATATTCCACTCGATATCATATGCAGACAATCATCTCTTCATAATCCTGATCAATATAAGAATTATATAGAGAAATTACCGATAATCGATCCTGATAACACAAATCAAGGACCTCTCTTAGGATTAATCAAAATTAGGATTTATCTAAGTATCTGGATCTTCCACTGATCCAAAAGACTTCTAGATAAAGAAAATCCATGAAGAGAGAGAAAATTCTAGAGAGAGAAAGTAGAGAGAGAAAGTGGAGAGAGAAACTTTCGTATCCTTCCGATGAGGCACTCATGATCGAGATCATCAGAGGTCCTATCAGGGTGACTCAATATGAATCAAGTGTTACAAATTTCGAATAGGATCGGACTGGGATCAGATCTACCGCACGAATTTTGGAGCAATCTCAAATCATCATATTTTTATTTCAAATTTATCCTAGGCTTCATGATGCAATCAGAGAGGAAGAAAAGATCCTAGAGAGATAAAATCTGTAAAGAGAGAGAAAAGTATAGAGAGAGAATCTAGAGAGAGAAAATATAGAGAGAGAAGGCAGAGAGAGGAGAGAGAAAAGAGAGAGAGAAAAATTCTCTCTCTTCTTCTTCTTCTTCTTTTATTTTTATTTTTCTCTTTCTCTTTTTCTTTTTTTTTCTTTTTCCTTTTTCTTTCCTTTTTTTTTTTTTTTTTCCTTTTTCTTTTCTTTTCTTTTCTTCTTCTTCTTTTCTTTTCTTCCCGCGGCCTCCCTTGGCTGAAACAGGGGAAGACCGTGAGGTCCCCCCTCGGTGGCTCGGGTTCCGACGGCTTGGCCGGAGATCCGGCAACAGGTGGAGGCGGCGGTGGAGCAAGGGACGGCCAGCGGCAAGGTTCGGCCGGAGAGAATCAAGAAGAGATCGAAAAATAGGGGATCATCTTGTTCATGGATTTTTCGGCGATCCTGACGGCCGGCGAAGAGTCTAAAACCATGGGAAGAAAGAGAAGAGGGAGAGGAAGAAAGTTTGGAGCCTTACCTGAGCTCCGGTGGCCTCTTCGACCTTCAATTTTCGACGAACACGAGAAGAGACTGCCGCGACTTCTACGGAGAAAAGGAGAGGAATCGGGCTCGACGGTCGCCGGTGGAGGCTCGTGAGAGAGAGGAGAGTCTTATTTATAGAGAATCCTAGAGTTCTAAGAGGCCTAGAGTCATTCTCCGATCGGGATTCATCGGAGAAGGAGACTCCCGGAGTCTCCTTCCGTCCCCTTTTTTTTTTTTTTTTTTTATCTGGGTTATTACAATTGCAAATACCCTGCAATAAACAGCTCAATATCTCCCCATGCAAACCTGCTTGGTAGTTTTCCAATACCCTGTAAGCCAATGGAGTGCCCCAGGCTGGTTATGGACATCGGAATCTTCAGTCTGGCCTTCCTCAATTCTGGAGCTGCTACCACAACAGAAGAGTTGGATAACATCACCTCATTGCCAATGATGGAAAGTGGCAGTACTGGTTGGACTACAATGGCTACACCAGCAGCGATCACAACCATGACTTCTCTGCTTGCGTGGTTGCATTTAGTCTTTCACCACTCTATATGCTGCTTCCTTCGTATTCTCATGTACATGGTTCCTTTTCCAGGACATGGATGAATTTTCAAGGACAAGGCAGAATTTAAGGTTTTTGGTTGTGAATGCATATATTACTTCAGTAATTGATCCAGTTGAACATGTAATAGCAAGTCACATAGAACAAAGCTTAGAGGATGGTATGTGTTGGGGGATACCCACCGACCGACCGACCGTCTGTCGGAGGGCCCGACCGTCTGGCAGCCCGACCGACCGACTATCGGAGGGCCCGACCGGGCAGCCCGGCCGACCAACCGACGGCCGGACGGACGACTCTGCCTGGCCGATCGTAAGTCGGGCGACAGGCCGACGGACGCCATCAGCGGCTAACTGCGGCCATTCCACGGTCCATTCCCGACCGACTAAACCCAGAGGTCCGGTAGCCGACTCACATGAAGCTCGCCGACCGACGGAGGAGTCCGACGCCACTCTGCTGGCCACCGACCCTGGGTCGGCCGACTCCACCAACCGCCGTACGGCCGCCAGACGTTGTCAGCTCTGACACGGACATGCGGCACGGTCACCTAGGGGCATTGTCCCGCCGAGAACCGGGTCAACCCTGGTGATTAGACGGCTACACGGCGACGTGACATTTTCACGGCGGCTCTGACAGCCTACAGTGAGTTGACAGTTCCTCACTTGTCCGCACCATTAATGATGGCGCCATACCGTGCTCCACTATATATACCGGGGAAGGCAACAGTGCAAGGGATCGATCCGCCCGTCTCTCCCACATATGCAGGCTCGCCCCTCTCTCTCTCCCTCTCAGAGCTCTCTGTCTGCATTTCACTGTTGCCCAGTCACCTCTCTGACTTGACCGTCGGAGGGTCCCCGCCGGAGCCGCCTCCGGTCAGTGCGGACTTCCTTTTGCAGGTGCACGCTTCCCGGCGATCGGGCGACGAGGCGATTGGCCGCAACAGATTGGCGCGCCAGGAAGGGGACAGCATGACAAAGACAAGAGCTCAACGATCGAGAATCACTGGGTCGGCAAGGCGTTCTTCCCGCCGGAAAGAAGCCTCCCCGCCCCCACCGGCGGCGGAGCCTAGCTCTCCGCACCCCGCAGTAACCACGGAGGCCCAGATTGCGGCCATCGTGCGGCAGATGACCGTGCTGACCGACGCAGTCAAAAGCCTCCAGCAACAACCGGCGGCCCGACCTATGCCTTCCAGGAGCAGCCGCCGACGGTCGCGCCGACCCCTGCCGCCTCCAGGCGAGCACTCCCAACAGCGCTCCCACGGGGAGGAGGAGGGTCGACCTCGGCGCGACGACCGACGGTCCCAGCGGCCCTCTCCTTCCCCGTTGGAACGGGCGAGGAAGGAAAAGCGGCCGCGCACACCGTCGGCCTCTCCTTCAGAGTCTTCCGGAGGCTCCACTCCTGGGGTCTCCCAGCATCGACGAGCGGATGACTACGAGCGACGGTTCGAGGAGATCGACCGCCGACTCGCCCAATTGCAGATGGACGGCCAGAAGTCTTCGAACGACGTCGACTTCCAGACCGCCCAACCTCTCTCCCGACTGGTCCTCGACGAGCCGATTCCCAGTCGGTTCAAGATGCCGCACGTGGAGCCCTACGACGGCTCCACCGACCCAGTCGACCACCTCGAGAGCTATAAAGCTCTCATGACAATTCAAGGGGCAACCGACGCTCTTTTTTGCATCGGTTTCCCCGCCACACTTCGCAAGGCTGCCAGGGCTTGGTACTCCGGTCTTCGATCGGGCAGTATCCATTCCTTCGCGCAGCTCGAGCACTCGTTCGTGGCCCATTTCAGCACCAGCCGAAAGCCGCCGCGAACGTCGGATAGCCTTTTCTCCCTCAAGCAGGGGGAAAACGAGACGCTCCGACACTTCGTGGCGCGATTCAACGCTGCCACGCTCGAGGTCCGGGACCTCAACGAAGACATGGCGGTTTCAGCCATGAAGAGGGGCCTGAGGTCGTCCCGATTTACTTATTCTCTGGACAAGACCCTCCCCCGAACATACGCCGAGCTACTGGAGCGCGCATACAAGTATATGCGCGCGGACGAAGGAGCGTCCGACCGATGCTTGGTCGAGCCCAGGGGTCCGAAGGAGAAGCGAAGAAAAGGTCGGGAGCCCGCCGAACCAAGCAGGCCCCCGGCCGGTAGTCGGCTTTCTCCACCCCGACAGATCCAAAAATCACCCCGCCGACAGACTCCAAGGTCGGTGCGTCCCAGGTATGACTCCTACACTCCTCTCTCCGCTCCCCGTGCGCAGATCTTGATGGAGATCGAAGGGAAGGAATACCTGCGACGGCCTCCGCCTCTGAAGGCAAAGGGCCTCGACCATCGGAAGTACTGCCGGTTCCATCGGAGCCACGGCCACGACACCGAGCGATGCATCCAGTTGAAGGACGAGATCGAAAATCTCATCCGCCGAGGGTATCTCGGCAAGTTTCGAAAGGGTCCGCCGACCCGATCGACTGCCGATCGACGCCCCCAGCCGACTGAAGAGGCACCGACTAACCAGCCGACGGCCGGAGTCATCAGCATGATTTCCAAGCGGCTGGGATCGGGGACGTCTACAGGGGGGGAGCCGACGAAAAAGCCACGACCGAACGACGTAATCACCTTCGCGGAAGACGACGTTCGGGGCATCCAGACTCCCCACGACGACGCTGTTGTTGTGTCGGCGACAATAGCCAATTACGATGTAAAACGAATTTTTGTTGATAATGGAAGTTCGACAAATGTTTTGTTTTACTCGACCTTCTCCCGAATGCGACTACCGACGGATCGACTTAGTGGGGTCTCCACGCCCTTGATCGGCTTTGCCGGAGACACCGTCACGACAGAAGGAGAAATCACCCTGCCCGTGACGGTCGGTACCGAACCACGGCAAAGCACGGTCTCCCTCATCTTCGCGGTCGTCCAAGTCCCTTCGGCCTACAATGCCATACTCGGGCGACCCGGACTGAACGCCCTCAGGGCGATCGTCTCGACGTACCATCTCCTTGTTCGATTCCCGACCAGAAACGGAGTCGGAGAGATGCGCGGAGATCAACAGCTCGCCCGACGATGCTTTCAAATCTCCGCCCAAAGCAACGAGACAAAGGACCCCCTGACAATCGACAAACTGGATCAACGGGAGGAGGAAGAGCGGGGTTCGCCGGCCGAGCAGCTCGAGGCGATCCCGATAGGAGAAAATCCCGACAGAAAAGTTTGGGTCGGGTCTCAATTGCCCGACGCCGAACGCCACCGACTGGCGGAGCTCCTGACGGCCAACGCCGACATATTCGCATGGTCGGCAGCTGATATGTCGGGCATCCCTCCGGAAACAATGACCCACCGACTCAACATCGATCCGACGATGAAACCGGTGAGGCAGAAGAAAAGGTCCTTCGCCCCAGAAAGGCAGAAGGCCATCGACGAGGAAGTGGACAAGCTGCTCGAAGCAGGCTTCATTCGGAAATCCACGTATCCCGATTGGCTCGCCAATGTCGTCATGGTCAAGAAAGCCAACGGGAAGTGGAGGATCTGCATCGACTACACCGACCTCAACCGAGCATGCCCGAAGGATAGCTTTCCACTCCCAAAGATCGACCAGCTGGTGGATGCGACGTCCGGATTTCGACTGCTCAGCTTCATGGACGCCTTCGCCGGGTACAATCAGATCCGGATGGCGCCTGAAGACGAGGAGCACACCGCGTTCGTGACCCCCAAGGGCCTCTACTGCTACAGGGTGATGCCCTTCGGGTTGAAGAACGCCGGTGCCACCTACCAGCGACTCGTCAATAAGGTCTTCAAAGACCAGATCGGCCGCAACATGGAAGTGTATGTGGACGACATGCTGGTGAAGAGCACGCAGATCCCGGACCATGTTCAGGATCTCGAGGAGACCTTCCGCATCCTTCGACGACACCGAATGAAGCTCAATCCGACCAAATGCGCCTTTGGGGTGACCTCGGGGAAGTTCCTCGGATTCCTCGTTTCTCAGAGAGGGATCGAGGCCAACCCTGAGAAGATAAAGGCGATCCTCGCCATGCGTCATCCGAACACCAAGAAGGAGGTCCAACAACTGAACGGGAGAATCGTCGCTCTTAGCCGATTCATTTCCCGATCAGCTGAAAGGTGCCTCCCGTTCTTCAAACCTTGCGCCAGGCGAATGGTTTCTCTTGGTCGGATGAGTGCGAACAGGCCTTTGAAGACCTGAAAAAGTACCTGGCTTCCCCGCCGCTGCTCGTAAAGCCGCAGATCGGGGAGACCTTGTATCTCTACTTGGCTACATCTTCTGAGGCGATCAGTTCGGTGCTCGTTCGGGAAAACGAATGCCGAACCCATCAGCCCATCTACTACATCAGCAAAGTGCTCCACGGCGCCGAAGCCAGATACTCGGAGACGGAAAAGATGGTCTTCGCCTTGACCGTCTCCGCGCAACGGCTCCGCCCATACTTCCAGGCCCACGCCATCGTGGTACTCACCAACCAGCCCCTGAGGGCCGTACTGCGCCGACCCGACACATCCGGACGACTCGCTAAGTGGGCAATGAAGCTTAGCGAGTTCGACATTCAGTACCGACCAAGGCCTGCCTTGAAGGCTCAGGTCTTGGCCGACTTCATCGCCGAATGCCCGACGACCGACAAAGGGTCGGGAGCGGAAGGCCCGGGACGAGATTCGGTCTCTGAGCGGGACCCGATCTCCACCTGGGTACTTCACATCGACGGAGCCTCCAACGCTCAGGGAAGCGGGGCCGGGCTCCTGCTCACGAACTCGGACGGGGTAGTCACCGAATACGCCCTCCGGTTCGACTTCAAGGCCTCCAACAATCAAGCCGAATACGAGGCACTCCTCGCGGGCTTGAGGATGGTGAAGGAATTGGGCGTCGACAGCCTCCGGGCATTCTCCGACTCTCAGCTGATCGTGGGGCAGGTCAAGGGCGACTTCGAGGCGCGAGATCCGACCACGATCAAGTATCTTCAGAAGGTAAAGGATCTCGTGGCCCGCCTCGAGTATTTCGAGATCTCCCACATCCCCAGGACGGAGAACGCTCGTGCCGATGCTCTCTCCAGATTGGCAACGTCGGCCTATGATTCTTTGGGTCGGACGTTTGTCGAAAACCTCCAACAGCCGAGCATTGATCGGGTCGAAGAAGTGCAGCAGCTAACGTCCGAACCAAGTTGGATGGACCCGATCGTCCGGTACTTGTCCGACGGGACCAGTCCCAAAGATCCCGCGGAGGCCAAGCGACTCCGATGGTCGGCGTCACAATATATGATCATGAACGGCCGACTCTACAAGAGGTCGTTCTCCGTCCCTCTGCTCAGGTGTTTGGGACCGACCGACGCCGACTACGCTCTCCGAGAGGTTCACGAAGGAATTTGTGGGAATCACTTGGGGGGCAAGTCCTTAGCCTTCAAGGTCTTGCGACAGGGCTACTACTGGCCGACCATGAGAAAGGATGCGGCAGAGTTGGTCCGAAGGTGCGAGCCATGCCAGAAGTATGCCAATATTCAGCGCCAACCGGCCAGCCAAATCGCTCCCATTGTCGCTCCGTGGCCCTTCGCTCAGTGGGGAGTCGATATCATCGGCCCCTTCCCACCGGCGTCGGGCCAAAGGAAGTTCATCGTTGTCGCCATCGACTACTTCATGAAGTGGGTCGAGGCCGAGCCCTTGGCGCAGATCACCGAGCGGAAGATGGAGGACTTCATCCAAAAGTCCATCATCTTCAGGTTCGGATTGCCGCACACCATCATCACCGACAACGGACGGCAATTCGACAACCAAGACTTCAAGGACTTCTGCGCCAGGTTCCACATCCGTCATCGACTAACTTCAGTCGGGCACCCACAGTCCAATGGCGAGGTCGAGGTGACGAACCGAACCTTGCTCCATGGACTCAAGACCCGACTGAACGAAGCCAAAGGTCTCTGGGTCGACGAGCTGGGCTCCGTCCTATGGGCTTACCGAACGACCCCCCGTGTCCCGACCGGGGAGTCGCCGTTCAGTTTGGCCTACGGGACAGAAGCTATGATCCCGCTCGAGATTGGCCTGCCATCTTCAAGGGTCGAGCAGTACCGCGAGCCGGACAACTCCGAAAGCCGGAGGGCCGACCTAGACCTCCTCCCCGAACTGCGAGATGAGGCTCAAATCCGAATGGCCTCATACCGACAGAGGGTCGCCCAGTACTACAACGCCAAGGTCAGACCAAAGCTCTTTAAACCTGGCGACCTAGTCTTGAGGAAGGCGGAGGTGTCGAAGCCCTTGGACCAAGGGAAGATGGCTCCCAACTGGGAAGGACCCTACAAGGTTGCTGACACCTTCGGGCCGAGAGCCTATCGGCTGGAAACCCTTGAGGGAAAAACCATTCCCCGGACTTGGAACGCCGACAACTTGAAGCTGTATTACCAGTGAATTCTGTAATTCAATCATCGGAATACAAGTTCAGTTTGAAAAATCGAAGTTCTAACTCTTCGACTACTGATCGGCGCTCAGTCCCGACGCATCGACGCGGACCTGGAACCGACTACACATCGGCCCCTTACTCGGACCGATGCATCTACGATGACGGGAGTTTGTACTCCTTCTACGGTCGAATTTTCGGGCAGAATCCATCGGCCGACTGATCGATCGGGCCCCGACCGAAGAAAGGCTAAAAGCCCACGCGGCTGTTGCCGCGACATTCCGACCAGGCTACGGCCGGTCGAGGGATATTCGGCTTACCACCGTCTATCACATGACGCGACCTTAGTCGCACCCACTACTCGCCGACCGACCTGCGGCCGGCTGAACGACACTCGGTTCGCCACCGTCTGTCGAAGGACATGAGAACCCGACGCAAGAGCTTGGGGATCCGACTTACTATCGCTCCCCCGACACTGCGCCGGTCGATGTTCGACTGAACGCATCTACGGAAGTCCGACTACCGAACCTTACCAGGTTCGATCGGATCCCGACTTAACAGATGCGCCCGAATAGCGACTACAATTATTGAAAACCGACCTAAAGTCGGGACACAAGCTACTTCGGAGCTGTGCAAGCCGGTTAAGTCCTACCGACTTACCCGAGTTGGCGACTTCTCTAAGTTGGCGACTAGGGTTCGACATTACAGCGATAAGAAACATTACAAACAAGAAGCAAAAGAGAAGACAATTTCATTCATTGACTAAAAGAAATTACAAAGTCGGGCCGAAGCCGATTACATGTATTTTCAAAAAGAAACAAAAGGAAGACAATCGGCTGGACCGATCATTCGTCCTGGATAATCTCTTCGACCGACGGAGGATCGGGAAGAATCGGCGTCTCGACCATAAGCGGCGCTGGGTCGGCGGCAGAAGGATGTCCTTCAGTCGGCAAGGGACCTCCGGTCGGCTCCTGCTCCGGGACGGCTTCCTCCGTTGGGATGATGTCTCCCGACAGATGGTCGGCCTCCTCTTCGGTTCCGTCCTCTTCGGCGAGTAGCGGCGCGACTCGGCTGACGTCCACCTCCGGGTACAAGGCATGGACTGCATCCCGACCATCTTCGAACCCGACCCGGTAGGAGGCGAAGCCCGATTCGAGCATCTCCTCCTTGAACCGGTCGGAGGCCCGGAAGTCCTCAACCGCACGATCGGCCGACTCCCTCGCCGACCGTGCCTCGTCCTCAACGTGGGCCAGCTCCTCCTTCGCCAACTCCGCCTCGGCCCTGGCAATTTCGGCGTCGATTTGGGCGATGGACAAGTCCTCTTCGGTTTCCGCGAGCTTCCCCAGGCTGACCCGAAGTTGCTCGCGTTCCCCTTGGAGTTCGGAGGTGGCACTGTCCCGTTCGCGTCGAAGACGACGCACGACCCGACCTTTGTGCTTGGCCTCCTTCTTGGCCGACTTCAGTTCGGCCATAAGCCGGGAGACCTCGTCCGTCAACTTGGCCTCCCGGTCGACCGACTCCTGTAGTTGGTCGACTAGCATCGTTCTTTCGGCCTCGGCCGCCGCCGACCTTTCCTTGAAGGCTGCCCGAACGTCGCCGAACCTTCGGTATCCGGCCTCCAACTCGGACATGGTGAAGATCAGCTGCCGACGGAAAAAAGCTTTTGTCAGAATTATGTGGCAAGCAAAAATTTTTTAAGGGAAAAGGTGACGCGAAGCTTACCTCCACCATCGACGGGTAGAACCGCGACAGCATCTCGGTCACCTGCCGAGATCGCAACGACTGAACGTCGGTAGGGAGGAGGATCCCCTGGCACAACCTCCTCGCAAGGTTGTGATCGGCCAAGGCCGATGCACCCTCGGGGTAGTATGCGCTGGGGGGCATTGATCTCTCCTCCTCCGAGGGCTCCATCGGGGCTTTCCCCCGATCAGCTGCCCCGACCGACGGGGCTGGCAGCGATGGGACGCTGGAGTTCGACCCGGCGCCCCCCGTTGCGCCAGCGGACGCCTCCGGACGATGTTCGGCTTCCCGAACGACATCCGGCTCCACCCGCGGCGGCGAAACCGCCGACACTCCTTCGGCCACTTCCTCGATCGGCCTCTCCTCGACTCGGACGGTCGGAGCCGCGAGGGCTATAATCGGCTCCGACCCCTCGGTCGCCGACGCTTCCACGGTTGGCGGGACCGGGGCTGGTCTCTTGGAAGGGCGCGAAGGGCCTGCCCCCGACGCTGGCCTCTTCCTCGCGGCGGCAAACTGACGAATTTCGGCGTCGGTCGGCCTCATCCTCGGCGGTGTCCCTGCAAAACCGACCACTGTTAAAGGCCGGACCAGAACTACCCTAAAGCCGAACAAAAAGAAAAGCTGAGGAATCGGGCGATACCTATTCGGGGGACCAGACTCAGGCCGGCATCATAGAGAGCTTGCTCGGTAACAAGCTCCCTCTGCTTCGGGACCAACATGTCTTTGAGTCGGTGGAAGTCCTCCCGGTCGTCCACGTCGACCCGACTGTTGTCGTTGGCCTCAGTTCGGGGTACACCCCAGCGAGAAGGAAAGCCCCAAGAGGAGGAAGAGGAAACAAAGAAAAACTGGTTCTTCCATCCATGAATGGATGATGGAAGACCGGTTATGAAGGCAAGACCCTTCCGGGGGTTGAAGAGCCACCACCCTCGGGCCTTAGGGTGGGGTCGGAGCACGAAGAAGGCCCGGAAGAGGGAAACGCGGGGGTTGGTCGGCAAGAGCTGACACAACAGCGCGAAAGAAATGATTAGCCGGACAGAGTTCGGCGCCAGTTGCGCCGGACAGAGTCCGTAGTAATCAAGCAGATTCCGGACGAACTCCGGAATCGGAAGTCGAAGACCCGCACGAAGGTCCTCAACATACAGCCCCAGGTCGCCGGGCGGAGGGTTGTTGACCCGACCGCCGGCCCCTGGAGCATAGAGCCGAAACTGCTCCGGGATGCGATAGTGCTCCCGAAGCTGATCGACGTTCGGCCCCGAAAGCGAGGAGGCCTCATCTTCCGGAGCCGATCGGGTGTCGTCGGTCGGGTTCCCCGACCGAGCTCCCTGAGTCGGTTTCCTGGTCATTGTGCAGGAATCGGAAGAAAGGAAAGGAGGGAAGAAAGCAAGAAGGGGAAGGAGGACCACGAACCCGATGGACCCTCCGGAAGTAGAGAAGAGCTCTGCCCGCGACGACCGAGAAATCGCCCGGACAGAGTTTCCCCAGCAAATGGCAAATGTGGGTCAGGGTCCGGGAGGTCCTATATATATAGGGCCGACCGACGGCCGAGATGCTCCCGCGCCGACCAAGGTCCTCCAGATGCGCGACGCGTGGCGCCCGCCGGTTGGCTAAGGATTCGGCGCGCTTCGCCCCGGGACGCCCGCACCGCCTGCATTAAATGCCGGAGCGGGCGCCGGCCAACCACCTTGACACGCGGCGCGCGGGGGTTGGCTCCGCAGTCGGCCGCCCGCGCCGGTCCGCGTTCCCGATGGGACGCCTCATCCACGATCGGCACCAAATATCCGATCGACTGACGCCGTATCGTCCGGCACCCGATCTTCTGGCGCCGACGTGACGGCTGACAACGACAAGACGTGGCGTCTGACACCTGACGCCGGCGCGACTTCCGGCATCGACTAGACGTTCGGATCACTGGGATTCGTGAGATGTCTGACAACGGATCAGCCGGCGGTACGGTCGGATCTGCACATGCGACAAATCCACTCCCAGTCGTCCGGCCTTGCTACCCGAATGAAGGCATCGACCAGCTCTCCACCCGACTTGGGAGTGGAGGGGGGCAACTGTTGTGGGATACCCACCGACCGACCGACCGTCTGTCGGAGGGCCCGACCGTCTGGCAGCCCGACCGACCGACTATCGGAGGGCCCGACCGGGCAGCCCGGCCGACCAACCGACGGCCCGACGGACGACTCTGCCTGGCCGATCGTAAGTCGGGCGACAGGCCGACGGACGCCATCAGCGGCTAACTGCGGCCATTCCACGGTCCATTCCCGACCGACTAAATCCAGAGGTCCGGTAGCCGACTCACATGAAGCTCGCCGACCGACGGAGGAGTCCGACGCCACTCTGCTGGCCACCGACCCTGGGTCGGCCGACTCCACCAACCGTCGTACGGCCGCCAGACGTTGTCAGCTCTGACACGGACATGCGGCACGGTCACCTAGGGGCATTGTCCCGCCGAGAACCGGGTCAACCCTGGTGATTAGACGGCTACACGGCGACGTGACATTTTCACGGCGGCTCTGACAGCCTACAGTGAGTTGACAGTTCCTCACTTGTCCGCACCATTAATGATGGCGCCATACCGTGCTCCACTATATATACCGGGGAAGGCAACAGTGCAAGGGATCGATCCGCCCGTCTCTCCCATATACGCAGGCTCACCCCTCTCTCTCTCCCTCTCAGAGCTCTCTGTCTGCATTTCACTGTTGCCCAGTCACCTCTCTGACTTGACCGTCGGAGGGTCCCCGCCGGAGCCGCCTCCGGTCAGTGCGGACTTCCTTTTGCAGGTGCACGCTTCCCGGCGATCGGGCGACGAGGCGATTGGCCGCAACAGTATGATATTATGGCATAACATGATATGAATGGGAATATGTGGCAGGTGTAATAGAAGCATTGTTTACCAAACTATTGCCTCCTAGAAAACCCTCTTGTTCAACTGATGTAATATGTGCCCGTCACTCCCCCCCAACACCACCAAACACCCCCCCCCCCCAAACAAACCAACAACACCCACCAAAAAGAAGAAGAAGAAGAAGAAATCTAATACATATAAAAAAGAATGCTGTACTTAGATTCCGAAGGCTTGAATGTGTAAATTCATGGTTGGTTCAGTCTCTAATGCCAAAAATATATCTCTAAGGTTGGTGATATACAAGTCTGTTACGACTTGACGCCTCAAGATTTAGCCCACATTGAGCCCACAGCGAGGTTCGCGGCGAAAAATGGAATCCAACGAGATCAAGATCACCCCAAACGGAGCTCGGATGGAGGAGATACGAGCTTTTGAAATCGGCATGAGACCCGAGGCGGTGGAGGACCGCCGGCGGCCGGCGGCGGCATGCGGCCCAGGCGGGGCTAACGCGCGGGACGGTAGCTGGTGGAGGAATCCTGAGGGTGCTACGTGGCGATAGGATTGTGCTGGAGGGGAAGAAGGGGAGCAGAGGATATTATTACCTGATCAGGAATTCAATGCGAGGTGGAGCTTCGGGAGCCAAGCGGAGCCCAGAGCAAAGTGGAGCTCCAGGAGATAGATCGGGTACGAGACAGGAGACTCGAGAGGACGAGAGGCGATGTCGCAATGTGAGATTCCTATTGCCGCATGACGATGCCCCGAGCAGGTCTTAGGTCAGGAGGAGCACAGCATACGACGAAGATGAGATCGAGCAACCTGGCTCGACTCCCATGTTTGCCCATCCATGATCAGCAGGCGATTGCCCCAGGGCATGAGGACGAGGAGATCTAGAAGCTCTCAAAGTTTGGAGGAGACCGAATATCGAGTCGATGTGGAGATTGTTAGGACTTGATGCCTCGAGATTCAAACCATATTGAGTCTATAGCGAGGTTCGCGGCGAAAAATGAAGCCCAACGAGACCAAGATCATCCCAAACGGAGCTCGGATGGAGGAGATACGAGCTTTTGAAGTCGGCACGAGATCCGAAGCGGCGGAGGACTGCAGGCGGCGACGCGCGGCCCAGGCAGGGCCAATGCGCAGGACGTGCGACCCAGGCATGCGGCCCGGGCAGGCGGGTGGCCCGATCAGGCGTGCGGCCCAGCCCGTGCGCAGGCATGGCCCAGGTCCATGCGGGCAGGCCGGCCCAGGCGCCTTGCCTGGGCCTGTACCCCGATCCACCGTGGATCGGGCGGTCCATGACGGACCGCGTGGACCGTGTGGGCATTTTTCATGTGTTTTTCGCTGTCCATGGTACTATTCTGTGGACTGGTCGTGATTGGACGGCCCAGAAAGTTTCCGGTCTTGATCCGACAGTCCAGAAGCTTGATTTGGGCTGATTAAGAAGTCTTAAACCTAATCTAATTGGATTTAAGCCCTTAAAAGGCCTGTACACAGAAACAGTGACAGTGGGTTTTGGTTTTCTCCGTGGATGCGCTGTACGTAACCCGAAGAAGAGAGAGAGTTGTGACGCTAAGAAGAAAAGCAAGAGCAGGGCTCTAGAGAAGCTTTTGGACAGCGGACGCCAGACACTTCAGGGATTTAGGGGGTCTTTCAAGAGAGAGAGAGCTTTTGAGAAGAAAATTTTTAGTGAGAGAGAATTGGATGTACAAGGATTGAGAGTGAGGTCTTCTCTTGTAAAATTTTTTTTTCATAGTGAAGTTTGCATGTCTCGTGGAGGCGAGTCTTTTTGTGGCTAATCCATGTATTTTGATTGTTTTTATTTTGTTTCTTCTTTCTTTCTGCTGCATCGTGTGGTACTAAAAAAATTTTGAAAGATGGTATCCTGATCAGACATCCATCCAACAAGCTTTTTTACTGCATAAAGGGTGCAGCAAGCAAGGCTGCTATTTTTGAAGCAGATGAAACTCATATCTATTCAATGGTGCATTACCACATCAACAGGCAATTACTAGGAGATTGCCAAGTACGCTTTTTGACCCTACTAGATTAGCATAAATATATAATTCCATTATGTGAAATGGCTGGGTTTAACTTTCCATCCTTTAGTTGAAAAAAGAGGGAACAAACATTGCAGCAAAAAATTAAAAGGAAGACATTAAGAATGTTGCAAGCTATACCACATAATGCCTCACAAAACATGATTAGTTTTGTTTAATAGCACTAAACAGATCCTCTAGTGAACGTTTTGGAGCATCAATGCGAGAAACAATCTCCACCACCTTGTAGAAAGAATCCTGGCAGAATAATGCTTCGACGGCAACTTCGGCAACTTGATCTCTAGATATGGAACCTTCATAAAGAGTATCCTAATAAAGAATGGTTAAAAAAAAAAAAAGAACAGGTCAACAAATTAACCGAAGAAAATGAATGCTTGAATAATACAAAATAAAATTGAAAGGCCAAATATGGACACAGTTACCTCCGGTTCCATGACTATATTTCCAGTTGGGGGATCATTTCTCAACCCTCCAGGCCTTATGATTGTATAATTTATACCAGACTTCCTAATGTACTGCTCTGCCTGCAGCTTTGCTATCAAAGTAAGTCCAAACACATTCAAAACTATGTAAGCTGGATTAAAGACTTGGCCCATTGCAGCTCCATTTACTAAAATGGAACTGATAAGAATGAATCTGTTAACCCCAATTTTGCGGCATGCTTCTACAAGGTTCACGGTGCCAAAGTTGTCTACCTGCAATATTAATTATTCCGAATTACCGAAGACTGAATCAAATATATGAAGATAATTTCTGAAGAATAACACAAACTAGAATTTGCAAATTTGCTAAAAATTGTGGTACTAGACGCAAACAAACAGTTTGTGTCCATTTGTATTTCTTTATATCCTTCTCTATTAGTACCAATTTTTTGCACGACATCTCATGAACATTACTGTAATGGAATAGATAGCGTACAACATCTTATGAGCATTACTGTAAGGGAATAGATAGTGTATAAGTTTACCAAACAGCGAGCTGACCTTCCATGGAGCAAAGATATCCCACGAAGGCCGAAACCCCGTGGCGCAAACCACCGCCTCCGCATCACCAATAGCTTCAACCAACTTGTCCGACCCCGCCGTGACATCTGCCCTCACCTGCCAATCCCACCCACCCAATGTTAGAATCAGAAATCATCTCATAAAATGTGAAGCAGCCAGAATTTTCACCACAAGCTCGGGAAATTGGTCGTCTTAAACTCACAATCTGCACATTGGGGTCCTGCGGAAGGCTGCTTCTCGCCTTATCGATATCGAGAGCACCTGCCCGCACTTCGAATCCCTTCGAAAGCAGCTGCTCGACGATCCTCTTCCCGGTTTTGCCGGTAGACCCTGCGACGAAGATCTTCTTCTTCTTTCCCTCAATCCTCGTTTCTTGCTCCATCTTATCCGCAGCTGGACTCGCTGCCTCCATCTGCTAGAAGAACAGAACAACCAACGTAAAAGAAAAACAGATGGAGAGAAAGAGAAAAAAAGGAGAGAGAGCGATTCGAAGGCTACACCTTTGCAGCTAAAATGGATGGAAAGAAGGATTTCGGGGGGATAGGGCGAGCGGTGGAGGATATGAGGGCGAGACGTGGTGGAAATGGAGTCCGGAGGAAAGCAGTAGCCGTAACGCCGACAGCCATAACTTTATCGAGAAGTCGATTCGGCCCCCATGAAGCTTCGTTTTGGCCTTTGATATAGATATTCCGATGTTTAATAAATACACTCCTTATAGGCTTCGTGCAAAAAGATAAATAAATAAATACACGCTCGATGAAAGGAAAATTAGGGAGGGCACTAGCAATTAATTGGGGGTATATTTGTCAAAAATTGATCATATAAAAATATTTAGGATAAGCTGGGAGAAACTGAATTTTTTTTAAAAAAATAAATTTTTCATGTGCAACGACCATGAAAAACATAATATTATATCGAATAGATTTTTTTTGAAATTGACTAGTTTTATTTAAAAAAAAAAGTTACATCCATCAATTTTAAAATTGATTAGCACGGTTAAAGTTTGACTTCTGTCCACACTGGATTGGCTGGATCATGATGTATGTTTTCAGTCATGTCTTTGTCATTTTTATTGATGCAATGCCGTCGAACTTCTTCCATTCTCCGATCAGGCTATAGCAAGATTATTCTTTATCTCTTCATTTTCTATACCGACTCTCTCTCGCGACCCTTGCATTCTACATCTCAGGAGCGGGCACTGGATCTTTATATGCCGATCGCTATAGCTCCCCCGCTCTCGCATCTACTCTTTATAGATGACCTGCTTACTAGTAGACCGAGTCTCGCTTTGGAATGCCAATGGCTTCCAAAGAATTTTAAAGGAATATTGTCTCGTTTTGAACTAGAGGGTGAATCTTCTCAAGTCTGCGATTCACTTCAGCCCGAGAACGCCATCCCACTTGCGACTTTCCATCAGAGGCATTCTAGCAGTCGCTAAGCATTGTGGGATGTTGCGGCACCTTGAGTGTCCCTATAACATGGTGCAGGCTAAGGAGGGCGGAGTGTCATGATATGGAGTGGGCTATTTGGAAGCGGTTAGAGAGTTGGCAAGCTAGAGCACTCTCTATGATGAGAACAGTCACTTTGGTTAAATCAATTCTTATTTCTATCTCTATTTATCTTTTTTCCAATACAATTGTCTACCCAAAATTTTGCTATTGAAGCTTGAGCAGCTCCTCAGGAGTTTTCTATGGGATGTTGTGCACCAACCACTACGGCAAGATGGTTTTGACATCCAATCCTTGATCACTAGGCACGAAGCCATGATTGCTCGCCATGTAGCTAGATTTATCTTGAATCTGGATTACTTATGGAGTATGGTGATAAGGATCAAATATAGAATATGGTCTGAGGACGGAGAGACTCAGTCGAGGAGGAGTTACTCTTTCCTATAGAGGGAGGTGTGCACCCATGATTTTGATGTGATTTTTTAGATGAGATGACTTGTGAGGGATGACTGGTCGGTGAACCTATCTGGGGACCAATGGATTGTTGACTTACTGGTATGCCAATGGCCGACCTTCATCAGTACCGAGATGGATGAGCCGACGAGGATTTTGGATCTCCTCCAATCAGATGGTAGAGGATGGGATCCAAATATGGTGGCCCAGCTCTTAGGGATACCCCTGGCAGAGCACATGCAATCCTTAGCACTCCCTGTAATAACCCAGATTTAAAAAAAAAAAAAGGGACGGAAGGAGACTTTCGAAGGGAGTCTTCTTCTCCGATGAATCCCGATCGGAGAAGGACTCTAGGCCTCTTAGAACTCTAGGATTCTCTATAAATAAGACTCTCCTCTCCCTCACGAGCCTCCACCGGCGACCGTCGAGCCCGATTTCTCTCCTTTTCTTCGTAGAGGCCGCGGCAGCCTCTTCTCGTGTTCATCGAAAATTGAAGGTCGAAGAGGCCACCAGAGTTCAGGTAAGGATTCAATCTTTCTTCCTCTCCCTCTTCTCTTTCTTCCCATGGTTTTAGACTCCTCGCCGGCCGTTAGGATCGCCGAAAAATCCATGAACAAGAAAGCCCATGTTTTCTGAATTTTTTTTCGTTGATTTTGCCGCCGTTCTCCTCTTCGCTGCCGGCCGAACCCCATCGCCGTCGTTGCCGGATCTCCGACCAAGCCGCTGGAGCCTGAGCCATCGAGGGGGGGACCTCACGGTCTTCCCCTGTTTCAGCCAAGGGAGGCCGCGGGAAGAAAAGAAAAGAAGAAGAAGAAGAAAAGAAAAGAAAAGAAAAAGAAAAAAGAAAGAAAAGAAAAGAAAAAGGAAAAAGAAAAGAAAAGAAAAAAGAAAAAGAAAAAAAAAAGAGAAAGAGAAAGAGAAAAATAAAAATAAAATAAAATAAAAAGAAGAAGAAGAGAGAAAAATTTTCTCTCTCTCCTCTCTTTACCTTCTCTCTCCAGTTTCTCTCTTTAGATTCTCTCCCTATTTTCTCTCTCTAGACTTTTTCTCTTTTTATGAATTTTGTCTCTAGAGTCTTCCTCTCTCTCTGATTTCATCACGGACCCTAGGATAAAATTGAGATGAACATAAGATGATCCGAGATTGCCCCAAAATTCGTGCGGTAGATCTGATCCCAGTTCGATCCTATTCAAAATTTGTAACACTTGATTCATATTGAGTCACCCTGATAGGACCTTTGATGATCTCGACCATGATTGCCTCATCAGAAGGATACGAAGATTCTCTCTCCACTTTCTCTCTCTACTTCCTCTCTCTAGAATTTTCTCTTTTTTCATGAATTTTCTCTCTCTAGAAGTCTTATGGATCAGTAGAGGATCCTGATACATAGACAAATCCTAATTTTGATTAATCCTAAGAGAGATCTTTGATCTGTATTATTATGATCGATTATCGATAATTTTCTCCATATATGATCTTTATATTTGATCAGGGTTACGAAGAGATGATTGTCTGCAAATGATATCGAGTGAAATATTTTGTTAAAGAAATTCATAAATTAAAGAAGAACATTGATTTCTGTGCTTGGATCAGTCACCGGTAAAGATAAGAATTCCTGTACATGATCACTATTATATATATGTTATTTTACTGTTAGTCTTGCATCGTTGGTTTTGCATCGTCCGATTTGAGATCGATGAAATTATTATACCTGAGATACTGTTATTTGATTTTGAGCATGAGTATGTTATGTCAATATATATGTATTAGAGATTGATGGCATGATTATATGGATATGACATATCTGAATTGATCATAATGCAAGTCGGAATTGATTGGATGAAATCAACACATAATGATTAAATGAAAAGAAAGAGATATATGGTATGGACTAGTCTTGTCATGTGGAACAGCCTGCCAGGAGCTTATGCCTGGGACAGCCCCCACTGGCTTACAGGTGGATCAGCCGGCTAGGAGCTCATGCTTAGGACAGCCCGTCAGGAGCTTATGCATGGGACAGCCTCTCACGGGTTTTGGTATGTGGGACAGTCGGCCAGGAGCTCATCCTGGGACAGTCTTGAAAGACTTTTTAAGTGAATTCGATCCGGATGGTGACTAAGGTATAGAACTTGGATAGTCCAGAACCAGAAAGAAAAGGTTAAAAATCATGTGATTATGAAAGGAGAAATGAAAGATAAGACATGAAATAATTGTTGAATAAAAGAGGTTTCACCTATTAACATATGATGATGCATCTATTTTAACAAGACAGAAAATTTATGAATGTTTGCATTATTCTGGACATTGAACATGAGATTTTATATTTTATTGCTTATCCTTATTTTCAGACTATATTACTATATCAGTGTGATATAAGAATTCTTACTGGGCTGTAAAGCTCACACCCCTTCATCTTTCTTTTTCTTCTCAGAGTTACAGGATGCTTATGATTGGCTATGGCTTGGATTTACGGGTGAGCAGAAGGATAAATAGAGTGTCATAGTATCTGATCAGAAAATTGAAAAAATTTAAATTGTAATTATGCAAGATTTTATAAATTATTATTGAAATTAATTATTATGGATGTTAAGGTTGTAATGATTTATTTTGGCCTTGCATATTCTTTAGGGCTTGCTCTAAGGAGTGTGCGGCCATCACGTATCTGACCCGGATATTGGGTTCGGGGTGTGACAGAATGGTATCAGAGCATAGGTTATGATCATTAGGGATTATGATATAAGTGATTAGAATATTATAGAGTGATATCAGAGCTTAGATTATGATCATTGAAGATTACGATATAAATGATTAGGATGTGATAGAATAATATCATAGCTCGGATTTAAGGTCACCAGAGATTATGAAGAGATATTAAAACTTTATGTAAGATCAGTAGGATGTGACAGAGTGGCATCTGAGCTTAGAGCTTAGGTTACGTTCATTTGGAGATAATGATACAAGTGATTAGGATATGACAGAACAGTACTAGAGTCCAAGTTTAAGGTCACTAGGGATTGTCATATAAGTGATATCAAAACTTTGAGATTATAATCAATAGAGTATGATTGATAAAATCAGAGTTTAAGATTTTGATCATTAATGGTATGATAGAATGATATTAGAGTTTAGGTTATGATCACTAGAAAATATGATTTAAGTGGTATTTGAGTTTAAGGTTATAATTATTCAGAATTGTAATTCTAGTGATATCTGAACTTAGGTTATGATCATGAGGAACATGATAGATATAAAAGAGAAGATTCAATATTTAGATTTCAAATCAATAGATATTAAGATGAAATTTATGCATAAGTGGCATATGTTATCTATAATAAAATTGACGAGTTATATCTTAGATTTCAATTAGTAAGGTTGATCTAAGTATGAAAAGAGTTGACCTTGGAATAAAGTGGGAGTTATTGATAAGTTATGTTGAGTATACTAGAGAATTTTGGAATGTAAAACTTATATGATTGAAGATCATGATAACTTTTCTGATTTTGATGTTAATTATCTGAGCATTACAAATTTTAAATTTATCAGAAGGAAGTTAGGATATGGTCTAAGAAGAAATTTCATCATATGAGAGAGAAATATTTTTGAGTATTGAACCTATAAGAGGATCATATATGAAACTCAATTTTAAATAAAAAAAAATATACTTGAATTTTATTATGAGAATATGACATACACATCTTGATGAAATCTTTGGTTACTCAAAATATCATATTCTGAATATGATTCTTTGATCTTTCAAGTTGCATTGAATTTCAAGTCAAAAGCTTACTTTTCTAAGTGGATCAAAAGTATTTTGATATTGTTGTTAAATTAAAGAAGAAAATTTATTTTGTCAGAGTATGATATATAGGTTATGATGAAATCTTTAATAATTCGTATTACTATCTTTGGATTAGAACTTTTTTTAACTTTTCTTGTGATTGTTGAAGATGGTGAAGTGTATTAATTATTCAAGTCAAAGTTTGGATTTTTTTAAATTGAACTGAGACATCTTGCTAGTGTTAAATTTTGAACGACTTATACAAGGGATAAGATTTTGTATGAATTTATCGATTAATATTAAGGGTTGTGATGAAGAGAGCTCTATAAGAAATAATCAAGTTGATTCTATTTAAGGATGTTGGCTTGAGTTCTTCTAGTTTGTCAAGTTAGAATTAATTCTTTTAAAAAGAAAGATTGATTTAGAAATTATCTAAATGATTATAAGATAAATCTAAGGTTAACTCCAATTGATTCTAGACATGTTGGATTCTTGAAGAGTGATGAAACTTATGCAATGATTTCAAACATAGAAAGTGGGTCAAGATTTAATTTTTATATGCTATACCCAAGGGTAGTAAAGATAAAGAAACTTAAAATTTTGCCCTAAGTCTTATATAAAATTTGAAGGTTGGATCTATCCTGGATCGATCTAACATATAAGGATATTTTTATCTTTGATATAATTATATAATTTGATAAATTAAGATCAAAGTACGCAGCAAAAGTATTATGGGTTAAATTGATTAGAAATATTAATTCTTTGATTCCGAAGTTATTATGGAATACATTAGTTGTAAATAAAGAATGATTTTAATCTGATCATAGTCGGATAATTTTTGTTAGTAGGTTGCTTTATTGTAGATAATGTCAAGAAATTTTAGATATCTCAAGTTTATTAACAGCTTGATAGTTCTGATATTAGTTCAAACTTAGAATGTCCTGACATAGATTTCATATTTTTTTTTAAAAAAAAAAAATTTAATATTGTTACTTGAACTGATATAGAAGATTGAGATTTTTCTTAAGATTAGAGTCTACATATAAAATTTGTTAGAAGGTCAAGAGAAGAAAGAAATCGATGATTGTGAAGAGTGCCCGATGTTTGATCTTTATTTATTTTCTATCAAGGGTAGTCTGAGATAATTATGAATTTCGAGTGAAATATATTAGATAAATAATGGTGGTATATTAATACAAGTCCAAAATATTACAGTTCTTCAAAAAATTGAGAAATCAATAAGAGGAGATAAATTTAAAATTTCAAATAATTTTTGTTATAACCAGATCATGAGAAATAAATAATATATATATGACATTATTGTAAGTTTGTGAATGATATGAAAAATGTATACTTTGAAAATAGGTATCTCGAACGACATAACCTAATTTCGAGGATGAAATTATTTTAAGGAGGAGAGAATATAATAACCCAGATTTAAAAAAAAAAAAAAGGGGACGGAAGGAGACTCCCGAAGGGAGTCTTCTTCTCCGATGAATCCCGATTGGAGAAGGACTCTAGGCCTCTTAGAACTCTAGGATTCTCTATAAATAAGACTCTCCTC
Source organism: Elaeis guineensis (assembly GCF_000442705.2). NCBI lineage: Eukaryota > Viridiplantae > Streptophyta > Magnoliopsida > Arecales > Arecaceae > Elaeis > Elaeis guineensis. The sequence goes on along the minus strand of NC_025999.2, from coordinate 93,706,938 downwards.
TCCCTCACGAGCCTCCACCGGCGACCGTCGAGCCCGATTTCTCTCCTTTTCTTCGTAGAGGCCGCGGCAGCATCTTCTCGTGTTCGTCGGAAATTGAAAGTCGAAGAGGCCACCGGAGTTCAGATAAGGGTTCAATCTTTCTTCCTCTCCCTCTTCTCTTTCTTTCCATGGTTTTAGACTCCTCACCGGCCGTCAGGATCGTCGAAAAATCCATGAACAAGAAATCTCCTGTTTTCTGATTTTTTTTTTCCTTGATTTTGCCACCGTTCTCCTCTTCACTGCCGGCCGAACCCCATCACCGTCGTTGCCGGATCTCCGACCAAGCCGTCGGAGCCCGAGCCACCGAGGGGGGGCCTCACGGTCTTCCCCTGTTTCAGCCAAGGGAGGCCGCGGGAAGAAAAGAAAAGAAGAAGAAGAAGAAAAGAAAAGAAAAAGGAAAAAGAAAGAAAAGAAAAGAAAAAGGAAAAAGAAAAGAAAAGAAAAAGGAAAAAGAAAAAAAAAGAAAAAAAGAAAGAGAAAAATAAAAATAAAATAAAATAAAAAGAAGAAGAAGAGAGAAAAATTTTTTCTCTCTCCTCTCTCTACCTTCTCTCTCCAGTTTCTCTCTCTAGATTCTCTCCCTATTTTCTCTCTCTAGACTTTTTCTCTTTTTATGAATTTTGTCTCTAGAGTCTTCCTCTCTCTCTGATTTCATCACGGACCCTAGGATAAAATTGAGATGAACATAAGATGATCCGAGATTGCTTCGAAATTTATGCGGTAGATCTGATCCCAGTTCGATCCTATTCAAAATTTGTAACACTTGATTCATATTGAGTCACCCTGATAGGACCTTTGATGATCTCGACCATGATTGCCTCATCAGAAGGATACGAAGATTCTCTCTCCACTTTCTCTCTCTACTTTTTTTCTTTAGAATTTTCTCTCTCTTCATGAATTTTCTCTCTCTAGAAGTCTTATGGATCAGTGGAGGATCCTGATACATAGACAAATCCTAATTTTGATTAATCCTAAAAGAGATCCTCGATATGTATTATTAGGATCGATTATCGGTAATTTTCTCCATATATGATCTTTATATTTGATCAGGGTTACGAAGAGATGATTGTCTGCAAATGATATCGAGTGGAATATTTTGTTAAAGAAATTCATAAATTAAAGAAGAACATTGATTTCTGTGCTTGGATCAGTCACCGGTAAAGGTAAGAATCTCTGTACATGATCACTATTATATATATGTTATTTTACTGTTGGTCTTGCATCGTTGGTTTTGCATCGTCCGATTTGAGATCGATGAAATTATTATACCTGAGATACTGTTATTTGATTTTGAGCATGAGTATGTTATGTCAATATATATGTATTAGAGATTGATGGCATGATTATATGGATATGACATATCTGAATTGATCATAATGCAAGTCGGAATTGATTGGATGAAATCAACACATAATGATTAAATGAAAAGAAAGAGATATATGATATGGACTAGTCTTGTCATGTGGAACAGTCTGTCAGGAGCTTATGCCTGGGACAGCCCCCACTGGCTTACAGGTGGTCAGCCGGCCAGGAGCTCATACCTGGGACAGCCCGTCAGGAGCTTATGCATGGGACAGCCTCTCACGGGCTTTGATACGTGGGACAGCCGGCCAGGAGCTCATCCTGGGACGTCTTGAAAGACTTTTTAAGTGGATTCGATCCGGATGGTGACTAAGGTATAGAACTTGGATAGTCCAGAACCAGAATGAAAATGTTAAAAATCATGTGATTATGAAAGGAGAAATGAAAGATAAGACATGAAATAATTGTTGAATAAAAGAGGTTTCACCTGTTAATATATGATGATGCATTTATTTTAACAAGACAGAAAATTTATGAATGTTTGCATTATTCTGGACATTGAACATGAGATTTTATATTTTATTGCTTATCCTTATTTTCAGACTATATTACTATATCAGTGTGATATGAAAATTCTTACTGGGCTGTAAAGCTCACACCCCTTCATCTTTCTTTTTCTTCTCAGAGTTACAGGATGCTTATGATTGGCTATGGCTTGGATTTATGGGTGAGCAGAAGGATAAATAGAGTGTCATAGTATCTGATCAGGGAATTGAAGAAATTTAAACTGTAATTATGCAAGATTTTATGAATTATTATTGAAATTAATTGTTATGGATGTTAAGGTTGTAATGATTTATTTTGGCCTTGCATATTCTTTAGGGCTTGCTCTAAGGAGTGTGCGGCCATCACGTATCCGACCCGGGTGTTGGGTTCGGGGCGTGACACTCCCATTCAACAACAACCGAGACATCAGGATATGGAGATCTTCGTGCACTCTGAAGGTGGTGGTGAGGGACTTGTATCGAATCTACCAAAAGGAATCTATCAAGTGCTAGGATGTTGGTTGGATCTAGAGGATTGAAGTACACCTGAGAGTATGTCTCTTCCTTTGAAAGTTTGCTTGGGATATGCTTTCAACTAGATCTATCTTGAGGGACAGGAGAATAATTTTGCCCCCGCCCTATCCATCCTGTAGACATGAGGAGGAGACTGCGGATCACGTTCTATTTTTATGTCCAATAGCCAGATAGTTTTGGCATCTTGCGGGTATGTATGCCTTCCTTGTCCAGACTAAGGATCTGACTCAGGCTTTTCTTAGTTTCTTATGGAGCTGTGCTGAGGCTGTAGCAATTAAGAAGGATGACATCTATGTGGCCTACACTGCTTATTATATTTGGCTATCACAAAACAGTCAAGTATTTGAGTCTCAAAGATCTTTGACCAGATTTATTTTGGAGCGAGCACTCTCCTTGGCAGTGGAACTCACTGATATAACCTTAAAACCATCTAAGATCTGGGACCCCTACCTTGCTCATACAGCACCATGATGGATTTTTATTTCTTGAGAGCCCCCTCCTCTGATGTACCTTAAGGTTAACTTTGATGGTAGTGTCAGGAGTAGGAGTAAAGGAATTCGCAGCTTTGGATCCAGACTTATTGCAGCTGGTGGTAGCCACCTTTTCGAGCCTACGATTCCAGATGCCGAGCTCTAAGTGGCTTAGACTAAGATTATCTATGCGAGGCGAATCCTACGAGCTGATCATCTAATCATCGAGGGTACTTCTGTGATAGTAGTGACTTGGATCTATGGGTGCGTGAAGAGAGGTGCTGCTCATCCCCTTCTTCAAGATATCGTGGCCCTGTTGACTAAGTGTATGGCATTGATCATCATGCACATTTTTTGGAAGGTGAATGCATCAGTGGACAGGATGGCTGCATTTGTAGCGAAGCACTCCGGAGATACTCTTTGATCGGATTTGAGCTCGACCCCTCAGCCTTTAAGGGATATTCTATTTTTTAATCTTCCTGAATATATCCATACATGAATTATATAAATGATCTACTTTTATCACAAAAAAAAAGAAAAAAATTTATTTTTTTCTTTTACAAAATTTTCAAAAAAACCAAACACACCTTAGAAAAGCTAAACAGTTGGTTAGCTGGTAATAGTGCTATTCATACTAAATTAGCACCTTTAATTCAAATTTCACTCCAACAACATTTTCTTCTGCACCTTCTGGATTCTTTCGAGCTAATAAAAATTAAAAAGGGTTCCATTTAATATTGATCATAAAGATTTTATGGTTGTATTTTATAATTATATTATTGCAACAGAAATGATGTGAAGATACAATAAAAATAGCAATGTCATCTCATCGGTTATCAGGAGAGAATATGAATTCATTTTCTTATGGTTGACCTCTTAAAATTGATGTTATAATTTTTCACGGAAAAAATTTCATGATTGATAAGTGAGTTTTCTTGCATCTTTCATTGGTGATAGCATACGAAGGAATATCTATAATCGTGAATAATTGGTTTTTTATAAACCCCAATCCGATTCTATCGATTTATGTCATTCAACCGATTGAAACCGTTGTTTATTGAGCTCAATTGGGTGGTGTCTTTCGGGTTTGGTTATTTGCTCAACCCTAGGGGTCCAGCGCCGGAATAAAAACAGATCGCGGAGGAAGAGTCGGAGTCCGAGACATGCGACCGAAATCCGATCACACTAGCGTCGGCGCCGCGGCGTCGGCGGCCTCCTCGCCGTCGGAATTCGACTCGATCGACCCGATCCTCCACCTCCTCCGCTTCCTCCCCTACGGCTTCCTCCGCCCACCTCGTCTCCGCGTGAAGCTGCCCTCCTCCCTGGCCCTCCCCTCCCCGATGACCGTCTTCTCCCTCGTCCTCCTCACCTACTTCGCCGTCGTCTCTGGCCTCGTCTACGACGTCATCGTGGAGCCCCCCGGTATCGGCAGCACCCAGGACCGCTCCACCGGCGCCGTCCGCCCTGTCGTCTTTCTCCCCGGCCGCGTTAACGGCCAGTACATCATCGAGGGCCTCTCCTCCGGCTTCATGTTCGTACTTGGCGGCGTCGGCCTCATCCTCATGGACCTCTCCCTTGACCGCAACCGCGCCCACAGCATCCGCATCTCCTTCGCCTCCTTCGGGATCTCTGCCATCGTCATCGCCTACATGATGAGCATGCTCTTCATCCGCATCAAGATTCCTGGCTACCTCTGGTGATCCTCCTCCTTGGTATGTCTCAGAGCTGGCATCTTGGATGTTATGGATCCTTTTCTGGATCTAGGGTTAGTAACTTTGAGGGTTCTTAGAACTTTTTCCCTTTTCCGCGAGGAAATGCGAAAAAACAAAAAAAAGATCGTGATTTTTAGTTAAATGGATCATTTTAGAAGAACTGTTTTTCGTTCTTTGAATCAAAATGTGTGTTTGTTAGTTGGTTTGATTCCATTGCATTATGGAATGTGTTATAATTTGAACTTTTGGTAGAGAGTGATTTGTGATGGCTGGGCATGGTTTTGGTTGATTGTTAGTTTTATGTTTCATGTCTGGTTCCATGGCCTCATTTTATCCTGGGTACGATAAACTGAAATTGTTGTTGCCAATATCTTCGTATCTGCCAAGCCCATAATGTGAGGCAACGATGATATGATTATGGGAATTCATTGTGGACTTGCTGATTATGTTGCTTGTTTAAAGAACAACAACACAAGCAAAACTTTTAGAAAGATCAACCATCATCTTCGTGATAGTTATGCTTAATGGACCTATGGCTTCGCCGTTTACACTTTCTGGGAGTAATTTACATTTTTTTGATATCATTGTTAAAAGACCAGAGCATTAGAAATTTTGTAGTCCAACTGAGCTGGAAGCAAGTTTCCTATCATTCTTTTCCAGAATAAAATACTTAAATGTAAAATATGAACAGGCTAAAGAACATAAGGAGAAAGACAGGAGACTGTGGCTTCTATGTATTATGAAAGGATCAAGAAGTTCTAAGCAAGATTCTACAGCAAAGTTTTCAAACATTTTACCAGTTTTGTGCTGCAAAAGAGTAAAATGTTGACCTTCACTGTCAACATGTGGCTCAAGTTTGAGCATAATCTGTGGTGAAGCCAACTATAGCATCGCAGCTCCCCTCAACCAACATTTTACCCCATGGGAATCTATGATATGATCATTGTCTCCATGAACACATGCATGAATCAATAAAAATTTTAACAATTCTAATGAGTAATTTCATGCAAGTTGACATCTTGGTACATGCTCTCCTCTTCCCTATATAGCCCAATCTTGTGGAACGATCCCCATTGCCCAAGCTCGTGGTTGGTATTACAGGCAGAGGAGGTGCCAATTAAACTCTTATTGCCCAAGCAAATCTTGATGCATGTTGCAGATGTGGAAGAACTCAGGGAAGCTGATGGGAGCCTGCCATCAATTGTCCATAGAAAAGGGAGCCCAGGTGCTGCAAAAAAGGTATCAATTGGACTCTTATCATTTATTTTTATTTTTGTGAGAACTGTTTATGCAATCACAGTGAGAGCTGATGTGGAGCTATTCACAAGTAATTCATGATTCTACTGAATTGTATGCAATAAAATTGACAACCAGTTTTCATAATATAATAAAAAGTAGACAAGCAAATCACAACAAATAAGCATTTGGTTGTTGAAATGTTGTTTTATGTTGTTGCATATGTCTGTCTAAATCATACTAACTATGTTGGCATTTGTGATAAAGTAAAATTTACTCTCAGTTTACTTCTGTCCTGGTAGATGTTGTTTCTCTACAAAGTTCACCAGACAAACTGCTGCAAAACAATGGTGCATCAATCATATGTGATAACAGTTTCTCTGTTACCTGTATGTAATGTTATGGGCTTTCGGAGTTTCCAACCATTGTAGCTTGAGACTATAGTGATTTTTTTTTTTTTTTTGGAATGGTTAAGCTTGCTTCAGATGACAGTCAAAGCCCATATATTTTTCACGTTATGTATTGAAAGGGGAAAAAGATGGAAAGTAAAAAAGTCAAAAAAAAAATCATTTATGCTATGTAATCACTTGGAAAAACAAAGAGATAATAAAAGAGACTACGTATACTTCAAACATGTCCCGCATGAGGCATATTTTGGTCATGTGATTTACTTGTTTAGTAATTTTATTTTTTGATTATGTATGATAGATAAAGGAATTTGTGCATACATGTATGTATGTAGTAATGTGATTTTAGAAACTGAATTTGATGACATGTTGGATTGCATAGAAAATGTTTAATGTCCTATGTAGGGAGATTGTCAGGTCCTTCACAGTTTCTGTTCACGCTTTTATTCATATCTGAAGTTGAAATGATTAGTTGAGAAAATACATAGCATTTTGACTATAATTTTTTCAAAAAGGCTTATCTGTTTTACCAACAGTTGTTTATATGTTGGTTATGGTCTATCGCTAACAAGTGGTCCCCAGTATTTGATAAATATGTGTTGCCAGTTGAATTGCTAGTGATACATAATTTTCTTGTGAATCATTGGGGGCAAACCCAGATGTTTGACAGAGTATATGCTTAAAAATACAAGTTTATTGTAGTTGTCAAATAGTTATATTTCTGAAATTGAGTATATATTTTTTCTCCAGAGTACAATCTGCAGCTTCTGCTTTATGGAGAGTCAAATGTAGATGAAGCATGCCATGGAATTCCATTGGCTGCCAATGTTGTGATCTCCAAATTATGAAAGCCATTGCCCATAGTAAAATGAGAATTATGTACCTGTAGCACATGCTTTCTTTGAGTTGTTAAACTAGTCGATATTTGTGGATGTATCTTTTTCTTTTCCTTCCATCCATCAATATCATCCATTAGTCAATATGAATTCTATAATGAGTTCTTTACATTGATTTTACCAAAGCATTTTCCCGCAATCATCTTATGCATTACTTTTGTTAGAAATTGATATACAAATAATTTAAATGGAGAAATTTATGTGTTGGATTAAGGCCATGATAACAATCAGCGGAAACATATACTACTCTAATCCCCTACTGGAGGAGTTTGTAGAAAATTCTCTATTACTTTTGAATATGCAGTGGTTGGAGATATTTGGAATCCAATCTTTGTCAGTATTTAACCAGTACAAAGCAGAAGAATTTTAAATCACTGGGAAGTTGTTATTCAAATATCTTGTCAAGGTTTTTATTTAGAACAGTTGCCCACGTAGCATTTGAAAGAAAAACAGTTAATAAAAAAAAAAACTTTGGGAAGTAGGAACTAGAGGTGATGGATGAGTGCTTGATTAATTTTATAGTCAACTGAAATGCTAATATTACATTCGTTATGCATTTACCGTCCTATATAGCAACCCATGGCTGATAAAAGATGCATTAGACATGGTCTTTGGGTAGAGAATTAGGATAGTGGAAGATAATTTGCTGATTGGAGACCTTTGAATAGAAGATCAATACCTTGTAATGTGAGAGATGTGTTAAGTAATATCAAAACTATGGCAGAATAAATGATTTAAGATGGCTTTTTGAACATTTTCCTTCTTAAAGGAGAATACTGTAGATGAGATTGAATTTATACCAACTCCTTTGAAAGGCTGTCAAAGATAAGTTATGATCATCTGCACGTGAAGGTAAGATTACTACAAATACTGCATATCATCAGTTAATGCAGGATAACAAGGATTGCTGTAATGCTGTTTGGACTAGAATTTGGCCAGTGACTGTGCATCCTGAAATCCAATATGTCCTGTGGAGGTGTTTCCATAAGAAGTTACAACATTCAAATTATTTGCCATGCAACTTTGTTCTTCATAGCTGAATACCCGAGATACAACCTATAGAAGATATAGAACATATCATTTGAGAAGTGTTCCAATACTCTTCACGTCGAAGTGGTTACTTGATCATCTTCATATGGTTAAGAGGAAATCTATAAAGTACTAGGTCTTAAATGCCTTCAGGTTGGTGGTCTTTGCCTACTTCTGTGCTGATGGAAAAAATTGATATGCTCTATCTACATTCATTAATGGAAGCTTTCTAAATCAGTTATATCTGGGAATTGTATTTGAGAAGGTTGCACAAATCAATTTCTGGCATATGGTTAGGGAATTCTATTTAGATTACTGAATCAAAAACTTCATGCCTTTATCTGATGGGCACCACATGATGAAGGTTGCATTAAATTACAGCCTAATGATCTTTTAGCTCGGAACACAATATAGCAGGAACTAGAGGATTAGCAAGAACATCTAGAAAACACATTTGTCTGCATTGGACGAGGCCATGTCACTGAAGATGTATTGAATGCTAAAGTCCAAGCCTTGCTGAAAGGTTTGATAACGTCAAAAGTGGGGGGAAAAATACAAGGCTCCAAAAATATAATAAAGTTATGAAAGCCAAGTGAAAACAAATATCATTTTTATGTGACTGCTGAAGTATGATTCAAAAGCCAGTGCTTCAATATCCTCTGGTTTCCTTGCAATAGATATGATGCTTTTAATTCATGGTTCTTCATAAACTGTTTATTAGCAATGAAGAAATGTGATGGCAGAAAGCCAGAGCACCATGATGGCACCACCCCAAAGTAGTCCTTTTCACCATGATGGTTATCTACACATGCATCTTTTTCCAGTGTTTCTTTATGATAGTCGCTTCCAGTGCTCTTACTGTGACAAGTAGATAAATAACCTTAGAAGTGATGGAATGATTTTAGTGAAGCTTTTTTTTTTTTTATCTCACGGTACTTCTCTGTTCATTTCAGTAGGTTTGGCAGAATTTTCTCATCAGCTGAAAGATTTACATTGTCCTGACCCAACCCGCAGCGTAAATGCCAAGTTAATGTGAAGGTGGTGTTGTTTCTATTTCTAGTATGTTATGAAGAAACATTGTTATCAAGGCAGTGTGTTGGACTATGGAAAGAATATAAGCAGAGGACTGCCATAGTAAGATAAATGTAAGTTTAACTTATATAGTGAACTAGATTTGACTTCCATCAGATAAATTCAGGAGTTGCATTTATGGTGCAGTAAAAGGAAATGAAATAATGGTGCTTTGTTCTTTTTAAAATGGCAGCCCAAGTGCTGTTAGTATGGGCTGAAGCAACTTTTGTGGAACAGAATCTTTTCATATGGTGTATGATGAAAAAGCATTTGTACACTAGCTTGCTTCTGTAGCTATCGTGAAATTTATTGCAGCATGATGCTTGTTGATTATGATGTCTGGTGATTGTTGGGTGTTTGTGTATTTCGTATGCATACCATTGTTCTCTAACATTCAGTGTACATTGCATTGCATGGATATTTCAACATCAGATCAGATTCTACAGCTCATGTCCGTCAACAGTGCCTTGTTACCCAACACAATTGGAAAAGGTACTTATGACTTTTCCCATTTTCAGCCTTTGGAGCATAATATTGTTTGGATATTTCAACAACAGATCACATCTTACAGCTCATGTCCATTGATAGCGCCATGTTACCCAACACGGTTGGAAAAGGTACTTATGACTTTTCCTATTTTCAGCATTTGGAGCATAGTATTGTTTCTAACAAGAATTTACACTGCACAAGTACAGGATTCCTTTCCTGCAGTCAGAAACCATTTGCTTGATTCTTTGCTCCATTCATGGGATCATTGATTATGTGGCAAACAGCTACTGCAGTGCCTCAATGACTTGATGTTTGTTGAGGAACTCCATACAGTTATCCAAGGCCGTCAATTGCGCCTTCAAATCAGATTATAGTTCAAATGAAACAGTCATCCAAGGATTTGTCTATGGTCAGATGCTGAGATTTTCTGGATTAACCTTGGGCATGAGTTCTCCATTAATTTTGAAATATTCATTTTGCCGACCTTACTTGGAAGTCATGATGGCAGACTTCATGAGGATGCTTATCAGATGAAAGGCACAACAATATACTGATTTTGTTCAACTTACACTAATATGCACACTGATGGAAACATGATTTGCTGCATGGTACTTGCTGATCGGTAAATTCCTCTGTTGAATGAAGCAAATTTCTCTGTATATGCTTAATCAAGATATTACAAATTATATAATATGTTTGTACTAGAGATTTGTAAAAGTTGTATAAACGAGTTAGAGGTCCTCTAAACATATCCACATAGCTCTCTGCAATCCTGAATTCTTGTGCTATATATCTGATGTAATAGCAAGAAAGCCTGAGTTCAGGTATTTGCCATTCTGTGATGAGTTAAGTTAGGATTCTTTAATCTCATGAGCAATTCACAGCTATTTAAATTTTGTATTGCTGGTTGCTGCACAAACCTTTTTTTTTTTTTCTTTCTTTTTGGTAAGAAGCTGCACAAATCTTTTGAGTATATTGAGGCAACCATTTCACAATCAGGCAATTGAGGTGGAATCAAGAATACAGAATGGGCTCGACCATCTTCCGCTGCCTTCAAGTTTTCCTTGGGACTCAAACTCCCTTTCTAGGAATTAAAAGACTATGACCAAATAGTTTACCATTTTTGAGCTTAGAATTTTGGTGTTCATGTTATTTGTTCTTGATGTCTAAGCTATGCTTCCACGGTACTGTGGCACTCCATATATGCATGTGTTGTGTGGTTGGGGATGGATGGCACTGTGTTGCATGCCATGCGGCAGGCACCATATCATCTGTGGTGAGGGAATGAAAAAAGTGGAGCCAAGAAGTATTTTCCTCCGAATTTTAAATTTTACAAGATACTTAGTTTGGCACTAGGCAGGAAGCAGCTCAGCCAAGTCTAAAACACAGCTCCATGGCCAACAGCAAGAAGTAGTGCCTCAGCCATACCATTCCGCACTCGCATAAAGCCATCTTCCCACCATCTGCCTCGTCATTATTGAAAGCACATTGGACCACCACTTTTTTCCCAACTGTTATATAGCATGCACGGGAACTCCATTGTGATGGATTAGCCACTTTGAATAAACTGGAAGAGAAAATGGCATGAGACCTAATCCCAAGCTCCCAAATTCTAAGCCTAGAAGCAGGTTTTAGCTGATGACTGACTGTATAAATTATATAAAACTTTGGTGTCAATTTTGATGAGGTCAGATAGCTAGACCTGCACAAGCATTGAATAGTGAGGATATGTATTCTATGGATTGCGGTACTAGAAAGATAGAAGGGATTTCTAATTGATGTAAGCTTAATAATTGCACCAGGATTGACTGAGTCACGGAGTGGGAAACTTTTGAATATAAAGGAAAAATGCATTTCATGCGCCGCATCGTGGAGCACGTCATTTAAAGTAGAAGATGACATTCCATTGTTCCAACCAGTGGGAGATGCACGCTATGTAAGTAACTTGTGATTTAAGCTTCACTGATGCAAATAAAGTTTTTTTTTCTCATTTTTGATGAACCAAAATAAAGAATCTTTGGCTTAACATTTTTTCAACTTTCATGATCACTGAAATCTGTTTCTGTAGCACTGCCAGATTATTAACTCGATCAAGGCGATAGGTGGTTAGGGCTTAATTAACAAATAAATGCATGGTTTGATTCCATAGAACTGCGGCAAACACAATAAGAATGGTTTGATATGAGAATCCAAGTTTGTCAAGGGGGTTTGGTAAAGTTGGGACAGTTGCCCACTAGTCCTTTATAAGGATTCCAATTCCATATTGGCAGAGGTCTGGCTACATGCAAAAGTAATCTCTTTCTCAAAGTTGGGTCTTTTGATGGCAACGTATGATTATCAGTTATCCAAGGGTCATACGCAGTGAGCCCACATGACCATTGTGACCTGGCTTAGATGCAAGCAGGAATTGAAGCACAGTTGGATGACCAGTGAATTGAGCTAGGCTTGTCCGACAGAACATTTCGACTTAAATTTGCAGCCTTTTTACCAATCACTTGGCCAGTAACCAAACTTGCATGCTGGAATCAAAATCATCTTCTGAGCAAACTTCTTAATAAATTACAAAAAGCCAAAGACCACTAATGAAGGATCCTGACAAGAGTAAACCTGCAAACTTTATGCCAGTGCAGATTCCAATTTGGGACCAATCTCATCTCAGAAAGGAGCAACATGCCAGCTTGAGAAATCTAAAACAACTGAAGCCAGAAGCAAATTATCTATACTAGCCACAGAACATGGAAAAAGGTCATTTCTTGGACCGATCCTCCTACAGCTTCCCTCGTTTAGCCAGAGGTATGCTGCTCACCAGCTGAATAAGTAAAGGAAATTAAAAAAAAAGCTTCAGTCCAGTGAATCCAGGAAAGTGGGACACAGCCTCCTCATGACATGGCAGGCTTTTGTTGCCCATTGGACTCCCAAGAAAGACTACCAAGAAAAATGTGAAAAAAACCGCGTGACATGCTGATCCAAAGGCTTGACCAAAAGGAAACCACGGCCATCATTGCTCTCAGTTCAAATGCATCGTGTGCTAGCTTTTCCTTGCATTTATTTTTTCAGACTTTGAGCATTAAAGCAAGAAAAAAAAAAAAAAAAAAAAAAGCAAAGGGTGGGTGCTACGAGGTCAGCTATCATCATTGGTGTCTCTACGAAGGCTTATTTGTCACAGGAGGAGAAGAAGGCTGGTCCTTTATACCACACATTTCCTTGACAAATCACAGCACCTTAAATCAACAGCAGCAGCATCAAACAATGCATGCCCACAAATAAAAAACTCAAGGCACTCAACCAAGCTCTAAACCCAAACAAGTTGGGTCAGCCGCATGTTCACAAATTAAACATCACCTAAATATAAAAAACTACTGAAGATAGAGATGAGATTCCAAAAGGCAGACACATGTAACTAGAGTTGGGAATTTCATATAGTAGATTGGCTGCTAAAAAGATGTGGTCTTAAAGGTTAAAGAAAGTGGTTTGGCCGACATAATAGAGAATCATACAGAATAATAACATCATATAAGCATTGCCCACCATACTATGAAAGAGGGGGGGGGGGGCAAGAGGAGAAAAGGCATAGCCTTATAAGTACAAAACCACACAAAAAGCACCCAAACCGCCTGTGCGATACCAAGACCCAGCACAAAAGAGAAGGTGCGCAGATTTCCACCCGTTCCATATCCCCATCCAATAGGCACATAAAGCTTCCTCCCATGCTCTCATCATGAAGCATAAAGCCACAGTATATGTGGGGCATAAAGAACACACACAACCCACATACAGCATCATGAGAGTTTATGCTTTTAGAGGATTTTCCATTTCCTGTTAGTGAGATTACCACAAATGCGTGCCATCTCAGCTGTCAAAATTCTGCACTCCAAGCTTCTTCACTTCCACGTTGAGGGATTTCAAGTACTTAACAGCTTCATCAAGAACAGCAGGTGTATCCATTTGGTCTCTACCACCGGGTATGATTCCCCGAAGTGTTCTAACCATCTTCTTCATTTTCTCCTTTTTAGTCTTGCTGCTGCTGGCATTAGTAGAATTGAACTTGGTACATTTCATTCCATCTGAAAAAGAAGTGCCTCCCCAATTGCCCGGAGTCCGCCCGGTGCTGACCACATCATCATCATCTTCTTCCTCTTCTGAACTCAGCAATGCATCGATGTCTTCTGTGTCCTCTGTGTAAGGAGAGTGATATTCTCCCTTGCTGCCATTATCTTTGTTGATACTTTTGCCAGCTTCATGGGCATGACCTCCATCGATACCAAAGCTCGAAGAGCCAAAATTGTGGGCCAAGGAAGGGTGGAACATGACCCGGCTTTTGTTACATGTCTGGTCAAAGATGACAAAGTTCTTAGGACACGTTTCAGAGGGTTGGAACTCAACTCCATTAAGCGGCCCAGGAAACTCATGATGCTTCATGCCTGTCAGAGCTTGGCCAGAGGAAGGGACCGCTGTGGCACCATCAGCATAGCAAGCACCTGCAGAGGACTCAAGAGCATGACTGCCCACTTCATAACCACGAGATTGGGAGGCCTTCTTAGAAAATAATCTCGAATCTCTCTGCATAGGTCCCTACCAAATCTTGTCGAACAACTACGATGCTGTTAATCAGAATGATCTACCCTGAATTTAACCTTGGCCGGATTTAACTGCTGTTGGTAAGAACGATCTGATGGTATTAAGTTGGAAATGGTGAAATTCTTTAATCAAACAACTCAGCCAGAGTAGCTATCTGAGTCTAACAACAAGGAAGAGTTTATCTTGCATGAGGCCGATCTCTTCTTGATTTGATTTCGTCAGAGAGTTCTTTGTGATGGATCAAGTAATGAAGCCAAAAAAAAAAAGAAAAAAGGCTGGTGCTCACGAGCTGCAGATCAACTTATGTTCAAACTAGGAGTTCAATCTACGTGACAGGCTTAAGCAACTGGCGGAAGTATTCAGCCTACCATTTGGCATAGAAAATTGTAAGTGGTACTGCAGCTTTCAGACTTAGAAAACAATAATAAAGGAGAACCCAAACGGAAAGAAATACAAAAATTGCATAATTAACAAACAGAGAACACATAAATTTCTACATGGTTATGAATTGAATAAAATAAATTGTCTACAACCTAAGGATTTAGATGCAAAGTATCTCTCGATACAAAATATATTAATTTAGCAGTGAACTAGAGCAGCAAAACATAAGAATTCTGAAAATGCATTCCCGTTAACTTTCCTCTGGCAGAACTGGAAAAATATGGTTTAGAACTACCCACATCGCCGAGAAAAAAGCAGACCACATAAATTTCATCAATCTATGAAACACTAAAGCTAAAGATGTATCAACCGGATCTACAATCTACGAAGACTCGTTACAACTCTTCCATTTTATATGAATGCTTGATGAAAAAGGAATCTAACATATGTCCACTAGTTGTTAAAGATGATGAACATAATTAACGAAGACTTAGATATGGAGGTGGTGGTGATGTCTGTAGTCGGCCTCTTAGAAGTACCAAAGGCAAGGAAAAATCCTTACGTAGTTACATTTCAGACAGGTGAAAAACTTCACGATAGAATAACAAGTTTTGGATTCTGTTTTTTTCTACAATCGTGTCATATAAAAACATAACTCCACACATATAATCTAGCAAAAAGGAAATAACAAGTTCGATACAAGTGATACTAAACTTCGCATTCACCTGGCAAACTTGCATCAATTGATAATATGCGATCATTCTAACGCTCATTATGACGTCTCCAGCCTTCTTCACTGTCCGATTTATCTTCAGGTTGACGCCAACGTACATTCTAACTTCCTGAAACCGATATGTTCAAAATTCGGAAAACAGAGAACCCCCGATGATCAATATCCACCTGCTCCACTGCATGCAAAATTAAACGTGCATACTTCGCCTCAAAAGCCATGCATGAAAACAGATGACCAAAAATATCAACTTGATCAATTCGATAGAGATTAAAAGAAAGAGAGCAGGACGAAGCGTACGCATTTCCCATAGTAGTTGGCCGTCCACGACACCCACGGCATACCGTCCGATTCTAACTCCTTTAACCGTCATCCAATATAAACTTTTTAATCAGATTAAACAGCAAAGATGCATATATAACTTGCTCAGCTATAGATTAAAAACAGACTGTTAATCCAAGAAAAGCTTTAAAAGAATCCCCCTAATCAAAATAAAATCCCAGCGAAACCACAACACAGGGAGCACACCTGAGGGAGGGAGCGCTTGAAAGCTGGGATCCACTCCACTTCCGGACGAATAGAAGGTGAGATATCGAAGAGAAAACAGAGGAAAAATACGGACAAGGGGGGAGGGCTTTCTAGTTTTACTTTGGTCGAGGAGACAATCGGTGTATGGAAGTGAGCGGGCTGGTGCGTCCCAAACTGGAATACCAGGCGCAGATCTACGAGCGGTACTCTCGTATAAATCTTGCTGCTTTTTTTTTTTTTTCCCTTTTTTCGGACAAAGACTTTATTTAAATAGTATGTAAAATGTATACGGACAAGAAATGAGGCGCGGCGTGGGAGGAAGGCGTGCCGCTACGACCGGCGACTATTTGGGCGGCCTAAAGGAACCCGGAGGGGTTCGGATGACAACCGTCGGATGGCGGCGTTGGGAAGCGGGACTCCGTCAGATCGCGTGGGGAGGACAGCCGTCGGATCCAGCGCGCGTGCTCCTGGATCCCGGGGTGGGGCCCAACAGATCTGGGGGACAGGTGGGAGGAGTGGGGAACGTGGCGAGCCCTGGCTCATGTGCGTAGCGTAGAGAGAGGTTATCATCATGATGACAACGTTCGTTGCAGCGTGGAGGAGAAAGGAGGGACCACCGAGGGGGAGCGTGTGTTGGTGTGTATACGGACGGACAGCTGGACTGACGGCATAGCACGCGCGGCCAATGCCACTTATGGTACCAACGCCGTCCGAATTGATGGGTTTATTCCATGGTTCGAGTGTCATGTCCTGGTTTCCAGCAACAATGGTTATTATTTGATGGACAGGAGGCAGGAAATATGTATATATATTTCCCTGTTGTTCCTGTTCTCGACTGTATAAGAACAGTGATTAGTGTACACCCTCCTGTAGAGCCATGATCACAAACTTTGGATCAGGACTCATCGGATGTGGGGGGGTGAATGAATTTTAAAGATCTGTCTGGATTGCAGGAATATTATTCTACGTAAATAAAGTATTTTGGTTCAGCCTGCATCTTTTGAAAGCTCATGCAAATCCATTTCTAGCTTATGGGTCGATTGAAGATCTTTTTTTTTCTTTTCGGAAGGTTCAGCCGGATTACTCGACACACACAAAAAATATTATGATGGAACAGTCGAATTTCGGAATTAATGTAGATAACGGACAACAAAAATGTTTCTAGATTTTAAAAATTTCCAACTAACAAAATTTTATATATATGCCATATGCAATTGTATTGAGATGTATATAAATTTATAATGTCAAGGTACATTTACAGTTAAATAACAGCAAATGAGGTTAATATGTTAGTTTTTTTTTTTTTTGCTAAAAAATGAGAGTTGGAAGGAGGTGATTCGGTGCATCAACCTTCTCTGGGCATAATCATAAGGCTCCGACCCCCACTAGAGAATGTTTGATTCGGAGTTGAGTTTGGATGAATAGACTGTTGGAAATTGTGTCCCAAAGTCAATCGTCAGCTTGTTGACGATTGTGCTTATCATTATAATTATATATAAATTATTGAATTAATAATATTATTTAATTTTCTCATCACCGTGTACATCTCATTTTGATAAAGTCCTTAAGACTATTTGATTCGATAGGAGGATATATCGTTTAGTCCTTAAACCTTAAGTTCATGACCAAATGATATACTATTATTAGGACGATAGTTATATCAAGTATAAGTCATTGTGTGTCATGTACGTTGGTTGTCCTCTTAACCAAAGAATGTGGACACACTGGCATGGCATGCAAGTGAGACGTAGGAGTACATCTCACTGAACATGATCAATTACTGAGCACTCTGCTGTCAAGAGTAGCTCGTAAAGGATATGGGTATAAGTGTCCCTCCAACCTGAGATCACCACAGTAACTTGCAAACAACTCTCTATGCTTTGGTGCCGAACTATCTGAATTTCAAATTCAGTAATAAAATATTTCTGGGCATAGTCAAGTATTTACGAAGTCGGTATGTGAGTCAAGATAGAATTGACCCCTTCGAATAAGTAGGAGTTAATGTATCAGTGTGTTTCAATTCAGTAAAATCTTGATCAGGATAATTTATGTGATGAATTTTGAAAATTGAAATATAATGTGGATGACCATATTAGGGTTGGCAGTTAAACCCTAGATCACCTTGAGCATTTGGGTCAAAGGGATGAATTATACGGTAACCATATGCCAATAAGTTCTTGAATGATGCTTTGCAATCTTTCGATCTATCCAGACGTCGGATATCATTGCTAGATGGTCACTTTGATTGGTATAGAAATATTATTTTCATACTACTGGCTTAGGTTCGAATCTATGGGATCACACTCAAAAGAAGTTTCTGACTGATTATATGGCTGATCAACAATTAAAAATCGTTCTAGTATAAAACAGTCAATTCGATTGATGATTAATTCTATGCAAAAATTGTAATAAATCAATTCGCTAATTGTTGGTGAATTATAGGAGGATTGATTAGTAATTAGATTTTTAGTTAATTTAATTTGATTGAACATTGAGGTTTGGATCGAATCTAATTGAATTGGATTCAATTTGGTTTGATCCGATTAGGTTATGAGATGACCTAATCGCTAAGAATGTTCGATTCCTGATATGATCAAGACTTGAGCTTGATTAATTTCTAATTTGATTAGAATTTGATCATAGCTATTTACTACCTAATTAGATTGAGTTTAATAATCCAATTGGGTTTAACCTAATTTGGTTGGGTTAAGAATCTAATTGGATGAAAAAAATAATTCGAATTCAAATTTTTTGTACCTCTTTTATCTGCGCCCTCTTATTCTTCACATGAAAAATATTTTACGTAATTTTTTTCATACCTAGAAGCCTTTCCACATCCTCATCTGAGTCTTTTTGAATTAGAAATTGGTTGGTTTAAATTTGAGTTCAAATTGATTTGAATTTGAATGAAAACCTAAAGTCCAAATTGAGTTGGACTCTCCTCTTCACGCCACCACATTTCTCCATGCATAAAGTATTTTTGTGTGAGATTTTTTGTACCGTTCTGATATTGGTCGACCCCTCTCTGAGTTTATAAGATAAAGATAAAGTTTGGTTCAAAATTTAATTTAAATTTGATTTGAATTGATGATAAGAATCAACTAACACTTGAATTTGAACCGAAACTACGTTATTCGTATCTTTATCTTCCATAGGACGCCAACCTTAAAAGAGGATCAGTTTTGTGTGAGATTAGAAGTGATTTTTAGCGTGAGAAATCTGAGAGAGAGACGTAAAAAGTTGAGAGTGGGTTGGGCTTCCGTGCATGAGAAACAGAGGAAGTGTTCTTCCTCTCAGGCGTGAGCTGTGGGTTCTAGGGTTTCATCTCCAGATTTTGTGAGAAGAAAAATACAAGAGTGAGTTTTGTCCAATCTTCCACACCACCACCTTCTCGTAAAGCTTCATCTTCTGATCCGGAAGAGTCCGGAAGATTTGAAGAAAGGAGCTTGGATCAGCCATCCGAGCCTTCGACGCGAGCTAGCACTCTCACGAAGGAAGATCCAATCAGAGCTTTGAGTGGATGATCTGTAGAGGCCGGACAACTTGTGCGGCTGCTCGACATCAGTAAGAGCTTTGTACCATGCTTACCAGCAGTGGAGATCATCGATCCATGAAAAGATGATGAGTTCTGAACTCTACCGACATAATCTAAACGTTAGATCAGATTCAAGGCATCGATATGATCGATGTAGTTTTCTATTTTATATCAGATTTTATATATAAATTTTTTATATCATAGATCCTTAATGGTTGTTTAGATCTGATCTAAGATATGTTTAGAAGATTAAAATGTTTAATCTTTTATTATTTCGCTGTAAAATTTTAAAAATACATACTTTGAACTACCCATTTTCTCTTCATAGACAGCCTCCTCTCCACCATATGGACGAATTTAATGGATGAATACAACACTCCAATACCATTGAGGGTTAACGGATCAGATATCATTTTTAGATATTGTATTTGGACCATTAGAATGTGCTCCATTCGACAATCATTCACATCCTGATATTTAATCGGAGACTGATATCCATCGTGAACATTCTAGTAATTACATTGAAAGAAAATGGTATAGCACAAATGGCAGGGTTGTCCAAGTACAATTAGCAGATTGATAGACTATCATGCAAACACAAACAGCACAAGATGTAACAACAATGCATGAGTATAAAGATGCATCTTTAACCATTTTAGATTGGCAACTATACTAGAATGTTAAAATCCAAGCCATAACCTTATAGTTTACAGACAGATAGACTCATAAATATATAAGTACTACCAGAATTCTTAACCTATCACATATTTCACTATTCATGAACACAGTCCCACTCATGAGTATATAAGCAAGTTCTGATATTATTGTAAGAATTGGTCCCTTTGAATTCGGTTCAATCTGTAGCCGGCATCCCTTGCCAATTTCATCAGATCAACTAGGAAAAAAAATGGGGGGTGGAACCGCGGCAAGGGAGGAAGCTGTGTTCGACCAAAATTAGGGAACCATATTTCCCGTTGGTCTACGACCAGTGGGGGAGGAGTTAAGATAGGTCACATCATCAAAATCCGGCCTTTTTCGAGGAGGATCGAGTTTATCTCATCCCATCCCTTTTTTATTTAAACCTCCACCTCTCGATCGAAATCTTAATTGAAATCCCTATCATCCTCCTCCTCCTTCCCCATCTCCGATTTAGTCACCGTGCCACCGTGCTAAGCACTACCACCTCCTTAAAACCCTAACCCTCCTCTCTAAAATCCAACATACCCATTTTAAGGAATTTTCGAGTGAGATACCGCCGATTTCCATCGCCACCACCGTCTCCAATAAGTTCCCTTCCCCTCCTTTTATTTTCGGTCTGTGGTTTTGCTGCCATAGTTTAAAGGGCAGTGCCCTTTTCCTCATTTTCTTTTGGAGCCCCTAGCGCCGGTGGTTGGATCGCCACCTTTGGCCGTTGCTGTGTCACCATTGCAGACCGCTCTGGCTATCTCATTGCCGAACTCCTACCCTCCTATCATCCCTCTAAAAGCCCCAAGAAGAAACCTTAGGTTCGGCTAAGAAATAGAGAGAGAGAGAGAGAGAGGTGGATTTGATCTCTTGAAGAACCTATCTGTGGAACAGAACAAATCCAATTGAGTTTAGGTCAATCCGAATCGTACTCGGCAATTCACTCAAACATCAACCTAAACTCAGGCCAGATTGAAAGTCTTTCTATTCATCTAATTTTTCATAAATCTAGGGCTAATGAAACTTATTAATTGTTTGTACTAGAGTCCTTATCATCGGAAGAACATTGGATCTAGAGATCGGATTAAGAAGATTATAGAACTTTGGATCTGATCAACTATAAGTTTCCTCTTATATCTGGATTTATTTTTTATATATATTTATATCTTTAAAAATAGATTTTATGCATAAAATATTAATTATTAAAGTTTGAAAGTATGTATTTATGCATGAAAAATAATTTAAAAAAGTTGGATCAAACATGACATATGTCACCTTTGCATGGTACAAATTTTTGAAAAGAGATAATTTTCTTATATTAATATTGCATGATTTCTGAAAAAAATTATACATGTTCATCTATGCATGAAATTTTGAATAAAAATTATTTTATTATTCGTTGGAAGATATGAAAATTTGAGTTGATACTGTCACAAAAATAAGTATGATTATATATGAAAAATTGGTTGTGGTAAAATCATAAGAAAAACTTTCTAATTAGACTATAATTTGGATCAAGTCAACAGGATTGATTGTTGGCGACACATCAGAAACACGTTTTTTTTGGGCCTAACAGTCTGAATTGATCTCTGGCAAAGTTAGTCTTTCTAGGCCTAACCAGTCGAGACAGATCACTGGCACACGTTGATGCATTCACATATTTGATTTCAGGACTCATCTCTTTGCCTTATCACAGGGCTAATCGTGGCCATGTGAATTAGAACTAGTTTTTTTTGGGCCAAACCAGTGAGATTGATCATTGGTACATGTCAATAGATCGGATATTCTATATTCAGAAATTAGTCTCTTCTAGATCTTGTTATGAGACTGATCATGACCGTAATCACCAAAGATGAAGAGAGAATTTGAAATCTTAGTGTACGCATGATATGTTTTGAATATCAAAATTATGCTAATTTATATGTCTATTATTATAAACTACTATTGTTTGGAAAAGAATTTGTAATTATACTGGATCCCTCAGAGATATTGGTAACTTACTGAGTCCGTAAAACTTCCTTTCTTTCTCTCTTTTTTTTTTCAGATCTAAAAGATCTTACGGAACTAAAAACTGATCAGTAAAGAGCATAGGATTTAGAAAGTTATTTACTTAACTATATTTAAATAATTTTATTTTAAAAATATTATTTTGAATTTCGTTGGATCTTTATTTGATTTGTTATTAATGACGAAGACTTTATTTTTTTATTAAATAAAAATATTAAAAAATATATTTTTATCATTGTTTGAATTAAATTGAGATAATTATGTTTTGGTAAAAAAACAAGTCTTACATGTCCGAGGAGATTAAATTCTAAAAATATGCGGCCGTCTGTCGTGTGTCCGACTTGGGCGGAGTATGGCAATTACATTAAAATCAAACCTAAAAGCTTAACTTTAATGGTGAATGTATAAATACCACTGGAGTCTTTAAGCTATCACTATGCCTTGATATAACATTATATATATTTTAACATGTGCTTTACCTATAGTTTGAAAAAAAAAAATACAAATAAATTTATATAATTTATGACTTATTTATTCAACAATCGTGCAATTGTTGAGAAATAAAACAAGTGACAATTTGAAGAATAAAAATGTCAAAGGTCCTTTGAGATTTTGTTGTAATTTGGAAATATCACATTATCTTGCTTCCACCGACAGCCAAGTCCACACATTTTGCTTATGCTTGAGGTCTACACAAGATGGGACGGTTGCTGATGAGAGAATGCGAACTTGAGTGGTTTGATAAAGATGGCCTCAGCAATCCCCCCTATCAAGCATGTAATGCTTGCTGCTCTTTTTTTTTTTTGTCTTCCATTTCCTTCCATAGAGAAATTTCATCGAACAATAAATTTTGGAGTCCATGATAGGTAGATCACGCGCAATGGTGAAAGGATGTGAGGGGTCAAGCATTATAAGATGCGTATATCGGAGTGATTCCCTTCACTTGTCGGATGGGGAGAAGTGAGATAAGAAGGTGCGAACGTCGTTTGTTTGTTCTTTTCCAACATACCATGGTGGAGTCCTAATTGTGCTGCATGGGGCAAGAGGAGTGGTGGAGCAAAAGAATCACCTCTAGTCCAGTGACATCGTGCTCACGCCCAATCTTGATGGGTTTCTCAAGTCTCTCCCAGTTCTACAAAGGAATCCGACGCTCACATGAGAGAGGACCACCGAGTTGTAATGGTCTTCTTTTCAAAAGAGAGTAAATTAATCCTTATCAAAAAAAAAAAAAAGTAAATGACTATGCCCACCTTTAGGATAATAAGATTAAAAAAAATAAAAATAGTCTAATTTGAGCACCATATTCTTTGTGCACCGTCGCCCCGAGGGGGGGGGGGGGGAGGCGTGTAGAAAATCCACCTGCAGATCGATGAATATGGACATCCCATATCCATAATTTGCACAGAATGTCATAATTTTTTTCTAAAGAATAAAAATATTTTCGTCATTCAAAATTTTTAAACAAAAATCCACCTACAGATATTAAATGCGTGTTGAAAAATAATTGGACAAAAATACCCCTCTCATATTATGATATCCGAAGCCATATTATGACATCCTGGGTATATTATGCTACATGATGTCATAATTTTTCTAAAAAATAGAGATATTTTTGTCATACAAAATTTTTAAATGAAAAAGCTGACCTGCAGGCATTAAATGTACGTTACAAAGTAGTGACTATGTGGATCAATCGGACGAGGTAGTGAACTCCATGTCAGATTTTTTACACTGCCCACGATGCACAAAGAATTTTGCTTGGCAAGACCCGGAAACTCAGCCTTGGGCCTGGGCCTCCACCCCCATTAATAAAAGCAAAATTCATTGTGCATCGCGGGCGGTTTAAAAAAATCTGACATGGAGTGCACCGCCTCGTCCAATTGAACTACATAGTCACTACTTTCCTATGCGTATTCAATGCCTACAAATCAATTTTTCATTTAAAATTTTGTATGATGAAAATACTCCTGTTCTTTGAAAAAATTATGACATTTGATATCCACATTATGACATCATGCGTTCATAATATGCACAGGATGTCATAATTTTTTTCTAAAGAACAGGAGCATTTTTGCCATTCAAAATTTTCAAATGAAAGCTGACCTACAAACATTAAATGTGCGTTGAAAAATAATTTGATAAAAATATTTTTTTATATTATGATATCCAAGACCATATTATGACATCTTGAGCTATATTAAGCCACAAGATGTCATAATATTTTTCAAAAAGTAGAATTATTTTCGTCATATAAAATTTTTAAATGAAAAAATTGATCTACAGATATTAAATACATGTTGCAAATTGATGACTACGTGGATCAATCAGATGAATTTTCTACGGCGCCTACGATGTACAAAGAATTTTTCTTAATAAAAAATATGGGAATACTGCCATGTTGATGAGTCTTGCGCTTCTTCCTTGAGGAGAAAGGAGCCAGCCCACCATGCGAACTCCAATGCCATAATAATTTTTATCTTAGGACATTTTTAGTTTGGATAAGTTGGGCCTGGAATGGGATGAAAATGAATGACTTACATTTTAGATGTTTGGTTGAGGGATCGAGGGAAGTACGGAATTGTTCTAATTTTTTAAAATTTAATTCTAATTTTTTTTAATATTCAAATCACATTTTGATTCTGATTCTAATTTCGATTCTAGTTTCAATCATGAATCAAATATAACAAGTAATATGATCATTTCAATTCTCATTTCAATCTATTTTTATTCTATTTTCAATTTTGATTCCATTCCCATTGCAAACTGAATGCACCTTTAGTTTATTTTTCACCATTCAAACTTTAAGATCTTTTTTTTTTCCACTGCATTCTCTTTAAAAGATGCTTCATTGCATTCCTGAACGGGAAGTGGATGCATCAAGGCATTTGAGAACGTGACATCTTACATAATTCCTTTATCTGACGTTTTGTTTAGACCTAAAAGATTCTGAAACGAGGGGTTCTTTTCCCGGCTCCAAAAAATCAACGAAGACGCGACTATATTCCAGATTATTTTGTTTTTGAGAGCTATGACAAGTTGAGGTCCTTGATTGTTGTACTAAAAATTTTTTTTAGTGCTGAGCACAGATCGAGTTGGATCCGATCGAAAGAAAAATTTGATCCGATCGAATTCAATTGAATTGAAAAAAATCTAACTTGTTGCCGACCGTTTATCATATATAAATCATTTGAAACTGAAGTTAACGGTTTGTAATAGGTTTGGATGGAATGTATCGGTTTAGACTTTAATGTTGATCCAATATTGATTTTAAATATCATAAATTAATATACTATTTAATTTATATAGAAATTAAAATATAATAATTTTATAACATCCATAAATCAGTACATAATATATCGAAATTGTCAATTTCTAATTTTTCAAACAACTGAAGTATCGAAAATATTATATCGATCGGTCGCGTTCGATTTCATACGGATTAAAAATATAGAAATCAAACCGACCGTGAATAATCAAATTTTTTATAAATCACAATCCAATTCGAATCTTTCAACCGACAAAAATTGATATTTATCAGATCAAATTGGATGGATTTCTTTAGATTTCGATTATTTACTCAGCCTAATTTTTTCTCTTACATAATTTAAAATTGACAAGTTATATCCACAAGCTTGTTTGATTTGTGTAATATGCTGACCGAACTTGATATGAACCCATGGTCCAGTTGAAAGTGGGTAATAATCCAGACATGTTTCAATCAGAAAATAATCCAGGCCAAAGCATTTGCCCTGACTGCCTGAACAAAGGACACTCTCGAAAAGAAGAACAATTTGGTTCCGGCATTTAGAGTCCCCACTAGTGTTTCACATAAGCAACATGCTACGTCATTGCCAAACCTATAATGCACAATTGGTGACCTAGCTGTCAACACCTTCTTGGAAAGACAAGCCACGACATAGAGGGAGCTATGATATAAATAATGTCGATTATCTATTCATGGAAAACTTGGATCTTATTTCAAGCAATTCTAGGCAAACAATAATTGATATTTCAAGAAGAAAAGTAGCTGCAGATTGGCTTGCGGATGTGGGGCCTCAAATCTTGAATAGGCTTGCATTATGAGCCTACTAGAATTACTGTAGTTGATGTCCAAAGAGTTTAAATATGTGGAATTTGACAAAGAATTCTCCCCAACAATACCAAATAAAAATAATGACAATAAATTGTATTTTTAAATAAAATATAAACAACATGAAACCTTGCATTGACGTGATTCTTGCTTGGGATGAAAAAGATTTTCTTCGAGTATTTTTAGTGACTCTTGGCAAGTACAGGCTCATACATAATTTAATAGAGAATTAAGAAGCATGAGTAAGATAAATGAAAACCATTGGAGCAATAAATTATAAAAAATAATACTATGCCCTCTTTCAAATGCTCTAATCAATCTATGTGATGATATGGAAGAAAGAGCCATCAACATGTTCCAATATTTCAAATTCGCACATCACCATGATTCGAGATGACTACACTCACCATCTCCAGTTGAAATACAAGATACTGTAGGATTTAACATTAAAGACAAGGTATTGATCGCTAAAAGAACAAGGACCAAGATTTTGATTCTTAATAAGAAAATTTTGTATTACAATTGAAATGATCACAACATTTTCTCCCTCTTCTACAGGGAATTTCTACTAGTTGCTTCCTAGAGAAAAATGAAGCAACAACCTGTATTCTGTTTGTGTGTAGAGTTCTAACAATCTACACCTTGACCCCTCTGCTATGTTTTTCTTGCTTCAAACTCTATTGGAGCAGGAAGAGAGCGCTGAGGAATGAAAACAAAAGCTGAGTATTAATTAGTCTTTCTTGTGAGCTATGCTGAGTATTGATTAGTTATCATTGTGAAGTCAACCCCGTAGCTTCCTTCGGAATCAAAAACAGGAAGGCAATGGGAACAAGAGTGGCTAATAGTTGCACAGTAATGCCAAGGAGAAGATTATCAAAAGATTCCGATGATATGTTCAGCACTGAAGCCAAAGCAGCTCCTAAGAATGAGCCCAACGTGGAACCAAGGTTGTTTATGGACATAAATAGAGCAAAAAGCGTTCCTTCAATTCCAGGTGGGCATAGCTGTCCAGAAATGATCAAAAATGGCATCATCCTGCACGTCAGAGAGGAAGGATTGTAAGCAAACATGCAAAAGACTTCTAAGAATGCGAACATTTTTAAATTCTCATCTGAGCAGCATGAACTCAGGCATGCATTGCCTTATCTTTCGAGTTTTTGTAAGTTTGAATTTGAATTTCTCAACCATTCACGTGCTCACAAGAATATGTAGCAAACACCTGCCACACTAGAAAGAATACTGAAAAAAAGAATGTAGTTTCTCTCAAGACACACACACACACAAAATGAAAGAAGAAAGAAAGAAAAAAAGAATATGCAGCAAACATTTACTAAACCAAAAATGTTCATATCTGTAGGAATTTTGTCCTGCAAAAAGGCAGGAGCCTTTGCTTTTCTTCCTCAAATTTTAGTTTCATATCTTTCTTCTGATGGTCTCTTAAATATTAACAAATGTAAATGTCAGTAGACCTGCTATACTATCATATTTCAGTTTTCACTAATATCAGGGTATGCCCCATGCTGGGGGACCAATGTTCACAAGCACATCTCTTTGAATGCCACACGAGACTACAGCATGCATGTCATGAGTCGCCAAAATGGAATATGTAGTGAACATAGATTCATGTGCTTGCAAATACAATTTGCCTCTTTGGTTTGTTATGCCATGCATTAGCTTTATAGGGAAGGTGGGGGCACACCTTGATTTTCACTAACTAAAAGAGAACACAAGGGAATGTAAAAGTGCCACCTTGCTACAGGAAAGGGGCCCAGTGCAATTATACTGAAACAAAGAAAGCCCATGCTAACCCCGAAACATAAATTTCCCAGTATAGAAATAAATACAGAGGTAAGTATTAAGGACATTCCCAAAAGAAAAATTGTCAACAGCTAAGTTCGCAGGCAAAATTCTTCCCTTGCAGTGATCAACAGAGTAGCCAATAATATAGTCAACTTATAAGCTAATATGCTGTGGATTCTGTCCTCATCCTCGAAATGTTTAACTAAGTAGGTTTGCCTTAAGCTTCCAAACTATTTCACATGTTGCAAAAAGAGGCAATAGAAAAAAGATGATGCAGCATTATTTTCAAATAAGCAGAAACAGATGTCATTGGAGAAGTACAAACCTCTCTTAAGATTATAAAGGGTCACAATCCAGTTCTAGCCAACACCCATGCATCTCAAATCTATATGATGCAACAATACACATACAGATGCAAAACACCTTAGGTTATTATTAGCTTACCCTGAACTTTCACAACTATGCTTACTTGAACCAAAGTTCTAGTTATTTATATCTTATGAAACAAAAAATACACACACACACACATGCAAAAGAAGAAGAAGAAGAAGAAGAAGAAGAAGCACACACACAGGCCTTAAATCATAAAAATTGAGAAAACTGACATTTATATCGCATTCTAAACTAATTTTAGTTCAAACCTAAAAATATACAATCTCATATTATAATTCATTTGGTTCAAACTTCCTAAGGTCTAAGAAATAAATATTTAAGACTTCGCCTGTGTGAATCTGTGTGTATGTATGTGTATGCATGTATGTAAATGATTGTTAACTCTATGCAGAACATTTCGAACAGACCTTGAATCATAAAAGTCTAGAAAACTGGCATATCTGAATAGTGTTTTAAACCAATTATAATTCAAACCTAAAATATACAATCTCATATTATAATTCATTAAGTTGAAACTTCATAAGGTATGAGAAACAAATACTTGACTTTGCCTATATGTGAATGTGTGTGTATGTATTTATGTGTGTATATCCATTCAGACTTACCTCTTCAAGTTGTCATGTAATTCATTTTGGATGTTCCAGTAATATGTAGATATATAAATAATTGTTTAACTCTACATGCAGAACATTTCAAACCAACCTTTAGTCATAAAAGGTTAGACAACTGAAACATTTAAATTTCAATTTTCAACCCTCAAAATATGCAATCTCATATTATAATTAATTGAGTTCAAACTTCATAAGGCATGAGAAACAAATCCATAAGACTTTGCCTATATGTGAATAAGAATACTGTTCCCTCATTGAAGCTAATCGACTAATATGAACTATGTGACAATAACTTTTTTCATACAAAGTTTGTTTGCATCAATCTGAAAGTGTCAGTCCAGGGAAGTATAATTGAAATACTGCAGCCAAAGATCAATAGACTTACTTAAATTGGTTAATTGCATCACCCAAAGCTGAACCCCAAAGCACCATGTACTTATCCGGTATGGCAAACTGAACATGTGACTGAGATACTAGGACAATGTCAAACAGAATCACAGTGGCAAGACCAACGTGAGCAAACCTGTCAAGTTATAAAAAATGTATAAATACTTAAACAAAAATATTTAAAAATATGCAGGACATAATGCCCAGACCGCCACTAGGACATACAGAAGATACAAAGGAGATGGATTGTATAAACTTCTTAGACCAATGTTTTTGATGGCAGAGCACCATCACCAACCTGATTGCTTCCAAAAAAAAATCATGTGATGAAAGAAGTAGAAATAGTAAGAAAGGTCCGCATCTCGATACCAGACCTGTACCACTACCATCCATCCTAATATAGAGTTGGTACGCTCAATACGGTACCTAATTCAGCATACCAAGTGTTGGTACGTTCCCCCATACCGCATACTGGTTCAGTGCCGATGTGGTTGATAAACATTGGCACCGACCAGTATGACAGACCTTAAGCAAGATCTTGTTAACATCAAGAAACTCGATGACCAATTAAAATATCGACAGCTTAACAATTATAGGATAATATAAATATTTATTGATTAAAATCAATTATTGCGATATTAGAAAATCATGAGGTCAAATACACAGTTTACAAGTAAGAATTGACAATGTCAACTATCTCTTTTTGCCTTCTCTTTGGATAAAAAAAGAGATAATTAAATAAGAGAAAATAGTACATGAGAGACATAATAGATACAGCAGGCTGTAGGAGGCAACATGCTGAACAAAAAAAAAAAAAAGGAAAATCCATCTATTAGCAGAAGTGAGCAGTGCTGTGAAGGTTGAGGCCATTTTTAAATGCAGCAGTGTACTTATAGGCAATCATGATCACAAGTGTACCAATATGATTTGTATGATCTTTCACTATTAGTAGCTAAGTAAATTATTTTGGAAGGAGATTAACAGGAGAAGTGTACATAAAAACTACTGAAACAAGTTTGGAACACCACTAAAGTCCCAAGCCCGAAAGGAGAGAAAAACATTAGGTGGACAACCACTCACAAATCATGTCAAACTATCAAATAGATCCAAATTTGATAGCCAAATAGTTGGGAGAGAGCTGGATGGTTATGGTCATAGGCATGGGATCAATGTTTTGAGCTAAGCAACAAGTAAATATCATTCTTATATGGCAGTTCAATAAATCAATGTTTCAGAACTCATATTGCTCAAAATTTAATATCAACCTTCTGAAAAGGTAACAAATTCTTGTAAAAGGAAACTTCAAGCAGAAATGGTCCCACCATAACATCTATCAGTAAAAGATCTGTCATACCAGTTGGGATGTTTTAATCTCATGAAACAACGGAACAAACCTAAACATTTCCTAGAATTGAATGAATATTCCTGATAAAGGAATGCGAAGCAAGATATTTAAGGGATTCGATTCACCTCAGAGGACAGATAAATTATTGACCAAAATATCACCAAATGGCACAACATTAAAAAAATAATAATAAATAAATAAACTCATCCTTCTAAGGGTTTCTAGGGACATCCACCATTCCTGTTTGGCAACAGTAGCCAAGAAAGCAAACATCCACATTAAGCTTTTAGGTGGAGCTAAGACCTCCCGTTCCTAGAATCCTTAACTAGAACTGAAAATTAAAATACACATACTTGAATTTTCAATAAAGCTATAGACTGATAGCAGTTAGTTAATTTAGAAAAACAAATTTCCTGAAATCATTTCATAGTATAACTATAACTGCCATGACTATCCAATATACCTAACACAAATCCATTTGACTATGATCTTCTGCCTATATTCCCAGTAACATTAAGCACAATGGTGAAGTCTTCCAGATTGTTGTAAAGCAGCTTGGCCTCCTTCAACCTAAGGAGGGGCATTTTATAATTTTCTCAGGTTTCTTCTTGAAAATTATGAAAATCCGAAGTATTTTTATCAAGTATTAAAAAAACTAAATAAGGTGTTTTTTGGCATTAACATCCAAATGAAGAAGCCAGCCCTCAATAAATTGCACCAAATGTGTGCAATGATGGTATACTAGGACCATTCATTCCTTTACCTGTTAACCCAAAAAAAGTTATGCAAGATAACCTCCACTACCTATAGATAGAGGATGGACTAAAGATATGCAAGATCACCTATACTTGTCATAGATAGAGGGTGGAACAAACCTTGTTATCATTCTCACACAAATTAGTGTTAAATTCTTTCTCTGTAAATACTAATGACACACTTCTCTTATTATGTCAAAGTCAAACTACTTGACATTAGGATCAAATTTCTCGTGAATGCTAGTTACATATCTCTACTATTCACATGAATATATTTGCCATCATTTTCAAGTTATTGACCTGTAATTCAAATGAAAGTGAATACTTAGGTGCCTGGATGTTGAATATGCACATATTCATCAAGTTAGATTATTAGATGACAATAATTGTACTTTCAGAAAAATCTTTGTCATTTCAGCATATATTCAAAACAATGTTTGTCCATTTCAGCATACTCAATGCATTATCACTGAACGTTACAAAGTGACTTTAAGTTACCCAACATAGTATTGACCCTTTCGTGTTCTTTCTACTACAAGTCTATCAAAGAATGATCTCCTTGACTATCATTAAGAGGACAGCATAATGTAAATCATCAAAAAAGAATTAAACAAAGAGATACCGTCACAAAGAACTAGAGACAAGAAAAAACTATAAATACTCACATGAGGATTTTTCTTAGCTTCACATGCTTCAAATTGAGATTGTAAATATATGTGCCAAGCATTAAGCCAAACCACCCAATCACGCGTGCAGTCCCCAGAAAGGATGAATCCAAATGCAACACCTCAGTCTGATAATAGAACATGACTGTTGAGAGGTTTGGAACTGTAACATTTGAGAAGAAAAACCATGCCATAGGTCTGCCAATTCCAACAAATAAAAAATATAGCAATGAAAAATTAGTCATATGAAGTCTCATGTATTGGAGGAAAAACATGGGATAGTTCGAGCAATGATGTATCCTCTAGCTACCTTAGAATCATCGGCTTTCTAAATGCCCGACACAAACTATATGCAGCCGATTTCAAAGATAAATAGCCTCTTGCCGCTGCCAAGCCATTCTGCTGTTCTTGAATCTCAGATTTAATGGATTTCTTTTTCCTTTTACCATTTTTATGGCTGCTCTTTTTTCTTCTAGAAGTGCCAGATTTTAATGTTTTAGCGAAAGAATCATTTCCACTTGAAAAGCTCACATCTGCTTCATATTCTACATGTTGTTGTTTGTTATGATCTGGTGTATTTTCAGATCTTGCAGGGACCTCCTTTACCAAAGCACATGACAATAGCTGGATGGTTGGAAGCACAGAGAAAAGAAGGAAAACTGTGTCTATTCTGAGATTGGATAATGTATATCCTCCTAACAAGCTCCCACATATTCCTCCCAAGGCCATTGCAGACCAAGATAATGACTGAAGGTCACCAGCAAATTCTGCACTGGTAAAAAGAATGTATCTCAGCTCCTTCTTAACATATTCTCAAATCAAAAAAGAAAAGAAAAAGGGAAAAAAAAAAAAAAGAAAACACATACTGCTCAGAGCGAACAGCCTCTGCAATCATTGCATCAATAACAACATCTGCCATGGCAGACCCAAAGTTTTGTACTGTTAAGAACGCAGCAAGAGAATTGCGTGAACTCCTTAAAGATGTTGTCAGACCAAGCACAAGCCATGGCAAAAGAGAGAGTACAGTGGATATGACCAAGTAGGGTATTCGCTTCCTCCCTCTAATTGGAATGCAATCAGATAAAATACTGCAAAAAGAAAAACATAAAGACTTCAGCAAATAATTGCATAACAAGTTAGAGAACTTGCACTTAAACCAATAAGCCATCCAATATCTTCTCTGATTTATCTCGTGTCCACTAATATTTAAAAACACACACATGCAGCACACTACATACGATGCCTTTCCATACAATGATTATTTCCCAAAGCCATTAGTGGGAAAAAAATACAAAACTTTTGTATACCAAGGGAACCTATATACCGTTCCAGTATCGGTTTCGGTCCTAGGATGTCAACCCCTAGAATATGATATACAACAATATGTATTCATATAAACAATATTAGTTAGAAACTGCACATTATTTTGATCTTTGGTATGTTCTCGTTGGGATGTCCCTCAGAAACAATAATGCAACAAAAGAATGATAGACACAATGGGTGGAATAATCACTAATGGACCAATGGTTTATAAAAAAAAATATCTTTTTATGATTGTAAAATTAACCAGAATAATCCAATACGTGTGGCATAAAGAGATTTTCTTTGAACGAATAAAAGAGTATCTTTTGAGCATGCATTGATGGGATTATATTTTTTTAACCCTGTATTTGGTTAGGGTCATGAGAGGAAGGATTGACGGGATTGCAAGGATGGATAGCCCCTATCCATCATTTGGTTCAAAAAATTTTACAAAGGATAGATGAAATGGGGGCATTGTCCATCCATCCGAGGCCACCAATTTGCATCCTCCCAAATTGGGAGGATGCAAGGAGGATGGATGGAGTATGTGAGGAGTGGGTTTTATGTTGACAAAATTATCGCTTGTTAACTTTTTAACAAAATTCTAGCACTTCTTCATTTTTTCATTCATTTTATTTATTTATATTTTTTATTAAATCAATACTAATTACCCTATACTATTAAATTTTGTTGCTAATTATTTTAATTTTAGTATATACTTTTCATAATTATAAGTGAATAATTAGAATTATCTTCTATTTTTTATTTATATTCACTATTTTTAGTTAACTATTTGTATAAAATTGATTAGCTATTTAAATTAAACTATAAATTAATAACTTATTTATATAATTAACATATAAATAAATTTATTCATATATAATTAATTTATTAAATTATTTATTAAATTAAATTAAAAGTAAATAATTATATAATTGTAAAGATTATACATTTATATATTGCTCTAGTTCTTTAGTATAAATAAGTAGGATAAATTGATAATAACGATACTTTTTATATCAAAAAGTAGTCCAGTAAAAAATATCATACAAATATTATCAATTCTTCCTTTCATTACTCCTATACATAAGGAGGAAAGTATTCCCATATATCCTTCTATATTTCATCAAACATATGGGAGGATGAATGAAAAATCCATCCATCCTCTTCCTCATCCATCCTTCCCCCTCTATCAATCCTTCCTCCAATCCATCCTTCATACTAAGTAGAGGGTAAATGCTAATATACACGAAAGATTGTCTAAGGTGGTAATACATGTCATCCTAAGCATGAAGCATTATACAAAATTTAAAACAATTCAAATATGCATCCACATATAGTTGCTGAATAAATGTGATTCATAAAAAATTTAGAACAATTCACCATTGCATATCAAAGGAAAAATATATATAACTGCATAAGGCAATTGATCAATAATTTCAAGCATCAGTTGGACTGAATCAAGGTGACACTATCACTATGATCAAAACAAGGAAACATCACTATCACTAGATCCAAAATGTATTTGTGAGAGAAATTAATGCTAATTCCGTTTGAATATTATTAGTCTAGTATCTCAATTATTGGCTCATTATACATGTAGCAGTGACCTCCATTTAACAAAATAACCAATGCTATGTATATTGTCTAAGCGTAAAAGATTGTATTACCCATAAACTGGTTTTATACTCCAAGGAAAATATGCAACAGAAACCACATATTGTGATGCTGCGGGTGATAGCTTGAGCACGTCTTTCATCTGGTATGAAACTGCTGTCCACACAA
Organism: Elaeis guineensis; assembly: GCF_000442705.2. Lineage (NCBI taxonomy): Eukaryota > Viridiplantae > Streptophyta > Magnoliopsida > Arecales > Arecaceae > Elaeis > Elaeis guineensis. Next base: position 93,671,632 of record NC_025999.2, on the reverse strand, counting down.
ATGATCTGAAACCCTACAGTAGCATACAAAGTCCATTAGCACTTCCTATAAATATTCAAAAAAAAAAAAAAGAAAGAAAGAACAAAAAGAAAAGTCAGATCTATATGGTGGGAAAATCACCCAGTTAGAATTAACTCTGTCGAATATTTAGTGAAAACACCTCCCAAATTTCAAACATGTAACATGCTTTGTTTGGAGGTGGAGTGTGATCACTTAGCCAATAACCCATTTTTCATTTCTTCTTTAAGCTATCACTGCTTAAGATAGGATAACAAACTTTTGAGAATTTGCATATAAGGATGGCAGCAAAGAAGACATTAGTTATTCATATATATATATCCACAATATAAGACCATAAACATTTCAAGAATACTTGCCTGACATGGCCACCCTAAATTTTAGAAGATGGAATTTGCCAAATTAATTTTAAAGCTAGTGCCTTAGTCAGGTTTTTATTCACACCATGACAAGTACAATTATGGAACAATAGTATAGCATCTGGGATTCAGATACAAACATCAAAATGAAAAAGCCATAAATCAGCAAATTGAAAATTAATATTTTTACCATCTTATCTGAAATAGAGGTAGAATTCTTAGTTTCCTACTACCTGGAATATGGCTAACTTCTTCAAGAAGTACACAATAAAACATTTTATTTGACACTCTTTATATCGAGAAAATTACAATCCTTTAAAGGAAAGGGCATAAATTAGGGAGGAAACCAAAGATCTAAGCAAGCTTAGGCTCCGTAACCAGGACTAGAAGCATCCGCCCATGGAATAGACTGCTAGACAGAACCAGTTTTGGTTACAATAATGGGAGGATGATCTCAGATCTTAGAAAAACATGCAGCTAGCTCAGAATTTTCAAGTTGAGCTGAAGCTTTTAGATTAAAAAACAAAATGTGTATCATAATTGAGCAATTCAAATAAAGCAAAGATGACTTCTCAAACTAGTGGATCTCCAGATTCTCAAGCACAAGAATCAGAACAATCGTCTCGATGCTTCCATTTTCACATGGTAAGCATCATTTATGAGCTGCTATGACAGCGCCCTGACTGGTATTCATCACTTGGGAGCCCCCATCTCCCAGGTATATCAAGGTCAACTTCGATGGCAGCGTCAGAGGCAACAAAGGGGGCGCGGGATTTGTGATTCGTAGCCCAGATTCCAGGTTTCTGACTGCGGGCGGTCGTCACCTCATCGGCCATATGGTTCCGGCAGCTAAACTACAGGTGGCGTGGGCTGGCATTAACTTTGCTACACTGAGGCTTGGTGTAAAGAGACTTGTGCTCAAGGACTCCGCCATGGTGGTAGCCTGATTATGTGGACGGTCATCGTCAACGGCAAGGCAGCCTCTCATTTATGATAGTCAGTGTGCGAAGAAGAGCTGCCTTTCCATGGAGGTCCGCCATATATATTGAGAGGCCAACAATGTTGCGAACTGGATGGCCACTTATGTAGCAGAGCATATTGGAGAGAGGGTGTGGACTAAGATCGAAGACCTTCCATTGGCTTTCAAGGACATCCTTTTTTCTGACTTTTGTGAACATATTCATACTAGATATGTATGAACTATCTGGCTTATCAAAAAATAAAATGCTGCCGCATCTACAAGTCATCACAAAAACCTTTTATCCTACACAAGATCTTAGAACATGCTTTGATTCGATGAGACTGATAAACTTAGATAAAGATCAGCATCCATAACTGCCTTGCAATTTTCTTTAGAAGAGTGTTGCTTCCTCTATTCAATGTTCATAGTAAATTTTCTTCCAGTATGAGGGTGACTTACCTTCAAAAGATGAAAAGTTCAGAAAATGATTGAGTGCATGCATGTATATAAACGGCACATAAACAACTTCATCATCTTGCTAAACTTACATGGATAAGATTCTGACATAACAGGATAGCCAATGCAAGGTGGTCGACTTGACCAAATGGAATTGTTTGTGTCAAAAGCATGAATTTTCTTCATTATGCCAATTCATAGGTCCTCGTTAATGACATAAAGTAGGATGACTCAAAACCATAGAATACTGTAAAAGTTACGCCAAAAATAAAATCCAATCTCAGGAGCATAAAATCTCTCATTACACCAGCTCGGAGATAAACCTTGAACCTCGAAAATTCTAACTGTCTAACATATTATAAGGCTTCCACCTATCAAGATCCCGATCACGATTGGCACAAGTTTTTACAAATAAGCGAACTCCAGATCAAGAAACCCAAACAAGAACAGAACAAAATAAGAGCTCTATCTTTTTAACACGAAAGGAGAAAGAACAAGTTTTAGAAAGAACAAGTTTTCTTCAATGGCAGGAGATACCAAAAGAAGAGTAAGACAATCTTCTAGAGGAAAGGAAAAATATCCAACATCACACGCAAACCTTACGCAATGCCCACCACCCCCCATATCTCAAAACCGTCAGAAAATGTCAGATCGATATCCCAATCAGAAAAACCAAAAATCAAGAAAGCAAGAAGAAAACAAGAAAGAAACCAACGGCTCAACACAAAAAGAAAATAAACGAACAAGGAAGAGAATTTTTTTAAGAGAGATCAAAGGAGGGAAAAAAAAAAAACCTGAGTGAAATAGATCAACGACACGAGCCATAAAAAGGGAACTCCAAAGGTTTCTCTCATCCGCTTCGCCCATCGGATCCCCATCTTCACCACCAGCTCGCGCCAATCTACCAAATTTCGATCACCTTCGGCACCTTCTCTGGCCTGTCTCCTTCGATGTCGACCAATATTCCAGTCGGAATAAACGAACGAGGAAGGAAGGGAAGCAAAAAGGGATTCGCATCTAAGATTTGTTTCGTAAGGAGGAATTCGCTTCCAAGATTTCTTTTATGAGGGAGAGGTGAGAGTTTCCGAAACTCCCTCGCGCTCGCTCTCTTCATGCTTTCTTGCGTTCGATGCGCTTTATAATTTCCCAGCCTCTCCCTCTCCCACTTCCATTTGTTGACTGCTCTGGGATTAGACCGCCTTCTGGCCCAAAGGGGAAAGAAACGTGGCCGCACCAATACCATCGTGCCACGAGACGTGAACCTCGGGGATAATTGGGTTGGGCCACGTAGGATGTACGCTTCCCATATCCGAACCCAGTCCTCCGTGAGGTTTCGGTAACGGCGCCATTCTATTACATGGGGCCTTCGCCTAAAACTCATTGGCCGGATCCTATTTGTTCCACAATTTTTGATTCCTACATATTTTAATTTCAATATGTGAAAATATAGTTTGGTCCTTGTCACTTTTATGGTCATGAATTTAATGTTGAGACAATAAGACGAGAGATCATTGATTTTTTTTTATTTTTTTTCTTTCTTAGATAATAGTCCAATAATGTACCATACATATCAAATGCATTCTATAATTTTTTTTATAATATATTTGATCGAAAAAAATTGAATTTTAAAATAAAAATAAATAACTCTTACTCTAACTATTCAGTTGAAGGAAACTATTCTCATTCCTGTTACGAACAACGGAAATACTTTAATCCTTATATAACCTAATTTTGACTTTCCTCTAATATTCAAAATCTCATACCATTGTATTTATTTTAAAAGATTTCAAATCTCATTACTTATTTAATTTTTAAAAATATTTTTCTATTTATATAATAATAATAAAATGATATATGGATATTAGAAATGATATTCTGTATTGACACATAAGATTATAAAATAATTTTTCATAACACTATATATCAAATTTTATTTTTTTATTTTTTAAATAAAAAATATAAATATAAATAATATAATAAAAAATAAAAAATATTTTAAATCTATCCATATAATAATCTCCCACAATGATACATTTCAAGTTTTATTTTTTTATTTTTTATATTTTTTAAATAAGAAATAAAAACATAAATAATATGATAAGAATAAAGAATATTTTAAATTATTATTTATCTATCTATATCTATCTATCTATATAATAATAGTAAAATGATAAACAGATATTGGAGATGACATTTTATGTTGGCATGTAAGATTATAGAATAATCTCCCAATATACCACATGTCAAGTTTAGAAGCCTCTATGATGTTTTTTTTTATTTCCACGGTGTATTATTTTTTTTTTCTTTCTTCGAACTCCTCTGGAGCCATCTCATTCCTTTCCTTAATTTCTTTATTTTTCTTCTATTTTTTTGTTCTCACGAGTCCCAATTGGTTGGGAGGCTTCGAGCGACTGAAGTGAATATGGGGCAAGCGGGCCTTTAATAGACCACCACCCAAAAGATCAACACCGTCGCTCTATGGATCCTCTTTGTCGATGAGTCTGTTGAATGGAATCCCAATACAGATGGCCATACAGCCCTACACTTCACGATCGGACTGGATTTGAGGAGTGCATTCGGATGCTGGTGGCATCAGAGTAGACATGGGGTGGGCAAAGAGGGTACAGTCACAAACGTGGGTGTGGCAGAGGTAGAGCGTTGATTTTTCATCGCACGATTCTATTGATTTTTCACGCATGGATCATAAAGTAAAAGAAAAAAGAAAAAAAAATATTTTTGAAGCTTCAGCCTCTTCGCACGAATCACAAAGCAACAGAAAAAATTTTCAAATCACACACGCTGTGCACATGAGGCAGCAAGGAGTAAAAGAAAAAAGAAAAAAAATATATATTTTTACATAGGGCATGTGGACCCCTGGTGGATTGCCATCCGGAAGACCGACATCGCCGCCCTATGAACCCTCCTTGTCGATGAGTCCGTCAAACGAAACCCGTACACGAAGGATGTGGACGGTCGAGTGGCTCTACACTTCGTGACTGGGCTGGTTTCGGAGAAGTGCATCCAGATGCTGGCAGCGCTGGAGCGGACGTGGGGTGGGTGAAGAGGGTATGGTCGTAGGCACGGGTGTGGCAGAGGCAAAGTGTTCATTTTTCATCGCATGATTTCATTAATTTTTCATGCACGAATCATAAAGTAAAAAAATTTAATTTTGAAGCTCTGGCCTCTTTCGCACGAATCACAAAACAATAAAAAATTTTCGAATCACACGCATTGTGCACATGAGCCAACAAGGAGAAAAAGAAAAAAAAATATTTTTGAAGCTCCAACTTTTTCATATGAATCACAAAGCAATAGAAAAAAAAAATTCAGATCTTATAGCAAAATCAATAGGCTCGGACATCGTCCGGCCACTATGTTAGTTTATTTGTATTGCTGTAAAACTCCGGAGGATAGTTGGTGAGGTCGGCCTTGAATCAGACTGAAGAGTTGCTGATGTAGACCACGAGTGGATCTACAAAAAAGGCTTTAGAACCGTTGGGGTATCCTTCTACTTAAGATTCTCTGATGCTTAAGTTAGTCGGAACCTCGAGAACAGATAATAGAAATAGAGAAAATTGAAGGCAAGAAGAGAAGTTTTAAGGAAGGAGTGAGAGTTTTTGGTTCCCTTCAGTGGAGAAAAAAGTTTACCAGATGAATTATGACTTATCTTCCAGAGAATACCTACTCCTTTTTACATAAAAAGGATTTACTTAGGTCGTTAGAAGAGTTTATTAGACCGTTAATTTGTTATAACAGAATAGTCAGTTGTATGAAAATTGTGTGTTATTCATCCACATAGTGATTGGCTGTAATATAACTGAAAAATAGTTGTTACAGAATGAGACGACAGCTGCAATAAAGCTATAGAGTAACTATTTTTATTTTGAGTTAGATCGATTCTAGATCAATATTCTCTTGACAGATCGAGCAAAAGGTGAACTGGTCACAATACTCAATCAAGGATTAACCTAGATCAATTTAGATCAGCATAAAATCGATCTGAAAGCTCAACCAAATCAGTATTTTACCAATTTGACCCAAAAGTAGACTTGGTGGATGTGATTTCCAAATGATTGTTTTTGATTTTGCCACGGATCGATTATATGTACCAACAAATTGATTTTTCAATTTCAATTAGGAGATATAGACATTCTTATTCTTACTCCAATTCATTACGGTTCTGATTCCAATACAAGCCGAGCTCCATCCTAGTATGGACAACCTTTACAACTCCACAGATTCAAGCAGCCGCACGTCATGACTTCCCGAATCCGCGCGAGCACTCCCTTTTCATTCTAACAGACAGCCTCGCCAATCAACCGACATATGCCCATGAGTTTCAGACATGCCAACAAGGGCATACTGCAATGCAGGGTACCTGTCACACTTGCTGTTATCTCTCACTCTGAAAAAGGAAAAATGTTGGACCCTTGGATAATCTCATCTTTGCATGCCACAGGATCTGCAGCGGCAACGAGAAAGAACAGAATACTGGTCTCCATGCATCAGCTTTCCAAAGAAACGCGGAGGGCACGGACACTGGCTAATGAACACAAATAACCAATATAGCAGATTCAGCCATTTCATTTTATTTAGTCATCAAAACCAGCTTGGTTTCTACAGCATTTAGGGTGCCTTCTTCCCCCTCTCAATCAACATACATGACTTTGGATTATACATTCACTATGTTTCCGAACTTGCGGCACAAATTTCAGCTGCAATACATTGGGAGAGAAGCAGGTTTGTAAAGGAATGGTTTGACAGTATGAGAATGTCCAGATGATAAATTGTAAGTGAACTTGATCCCAGAGTGAGCATCTCCCCTTCGAGTGCAATGCTCATGGTAGCTGCTGATGGGCCTTGCCAAGCATGACTCCCACCTGTCGCTCTCCGGCATAGTCTCTGCCACTGTGTAAATGCCTTTCGAGCTTGTGAAAGCCTGATAATTAATAACCTCACGAGATTTGGTTATGCAAAGAACAGCTACTTCAGCACCTGCAAGGAACATGAAAACACCCCATCAGATGATGAGATCGCATGCATTTACCAATAGGCCCTTGAACAGATGACAGAGGTGACTGCAATTGCTGAAAAATTAGTTGAACAAATGTGTAGGCAAGATCACCTGCAACAACATAAAAATGAACAAGCACATATGAACTCTTGCAAGAAAAACGATTTTGCTCTTGTAGGTAAAACAATTTTGCCAGAGAATCAAGTATATTGCAGGTTCTGCACAAATTCACTTGCCACAAGAAACTTCAAAGCAACCTCCAAGGAAACATAGGACATGCAGTCAATCGCCACAAAATATGTTTTCCTTCAACCAGCATGGTAGTCAGACCCAATAGAACATTGCCTTGGCCTTCATGTGGCCCTCATGCTCACGAGGAAACTCAAGCCCCAAGCAGAAAACTCCTCGAAAGACACTACAATTACATGAGCACCGAGGAGGCAAGGACGAGAAATGAGTTTTCTTTTTCTTTTCTTCTTCTTCTTCTTCTTCTTCTTCTTCTTTTGCTTTTCTTTTTTTCCTCTTACAGTGCCATGATATGAACAGTAAAGAACATAATACTTGTTCTCTTGTCACTCACCCATCAATAATTAATAGATGAATGCATGCAGATCCACATACAACACAAAAAATATGTAAAATATTTACATCCAAAAAGACACTTAAATTTTGATATTAGAACCTTGACACACTAATTTGCGAACCCATGACTGCAACAATACAGCAATGCAGTGGATTGGGTTACATGCAAATAAACACAAACACAAATGCAAGAAACACATTCAAGTATTCTTATCTAGTCCATAAGCAGAAACAGCTGAGCAACATGGCTGGCAGAGACTGAAACATTTTCATAATACAATGTTATTGCCATGCTTCATGCAGATGCTCTTGCTGTTCGAACTTCAAACTCTTATTGTCTCCTACTTATAAAAAAATCCAACTGCAGGAAAAATAAAAGATGATTGCTGACATGACTAAAAATCATATATAGGTGGCTACATTATGTTGAGGCATAAGTACTTATATGATTAGAATAACCTACCTGTCCAGCCCTGAATAATTGGTAGAATGGGTTCCACTGAATTACCAGGGTTTTTCTTTCTCACAAATGATAAAAAGCTTAAGTTGCAATAATGACCCAGTTACCCATTATGCATTAATGTTCGAAGAGTCAAGAGATTTGCAGTGAAATTATTTTGGCTCAGCTTTATATCACTCACTGTTGTCTGGTTCATGCAGTTCTGGCTCGAATTCATGATTCACTTTTGCTTACTGAATCAGATAGGTTGAGAAGATTCATGTTCATCCATTGATACAATACTATATCAGCATTTTTTTTTAAACGTGTTGAGATGCATTTGGTAAATGATATAAGGAAGGTTTTTTACTTTCGAGTTAGAAGGAGCTACATAAGAAAATTTGCTTTTGAACGGGTCCGTTAAGATAGTCGTCGATGGTAGGCTGAGTTTTCTACTGGCTGCTTTAACTATAACCCCAGCTCTATTGATTGGTTTGAATAAGATACGACTTATTTGAAATGAATTGAATGAACGCGGAAGCTACCGTTTAACGAATGCAATGCAAGCAAGGTAGCTTGCTTACTCTCCGTCTAGTACAAATAGAACTTCTTTAATTATTCAATTAATTTAAACTTCTAATTTAGAAAAATTATGGTCAAAAATCCTTTATTTTTGCAACTCAATCGCTCTTTTGACTTTGGAATAAATTGGGAACAATCAATATACTTCTAATGTCGAATCAGGATCAACTAGGACAGAAATAAAGCAGATGATCATGATACTTCCCAAAGACCGAAATTCTTGATCAATGGAGGAACAATATTACCATTTTTGTTCAAAAAGATACCAAAGTGGATGATTGACTCATTCCATACTAGAAATAATCGCAGGAAATCCTTTGATAACACGGATTCCTATTTCTCAATGATATCCCAGGATCATAAAATTACTACTGGTTCAGTTTTTCATTTGACACTGAATGATTTCCATATGTACCAATTTATAATTCACTTCTGATTTAGCAGATCAGGTAATATCATGATCCAGACTTCCCAGGACTGGCAGCTACAAACTTGGGAACACTCCAAAATAACCAACGTGCATCCTCTTCAAGAAGTTAATTTACAATAAATGGTAGAAGAATTTTTTAAAATGGAGCATCACTTTGACCCAACCATGTGGAATATTACTTGTCAGGAAATTCCAGGATTTTCTCATAATCAATGACTCGCTGTTTCCCATCCACAAGCACTATCTAACTTCCACAGACTTTCTGGCAAACAAGGACAAGACAGCACACAAAACTCGAAAATCACCTGTGTGAAAGACAAAATCTCTTCTGAGATTATAGTGCTAAAATAATTTAGGTCCCTTACCAACATAAGCATTCATCTTGAACAAGATGGAGGTTTCCTCCAATTAGCCACAGGGAATGTAAACAACTGCCAATGCTGAACAACCAATGCATATAATTATTGTATCATATGTTCCATGCTGAGGCATCGCATGCTGAATACACTCCCCTTGCATATATTGGGGGGTCTACCAAAGTAGCATCAATAGTTGTTGCTCTGTATCATAGCAAATAGATCATCTGATTGTTTTATGAATGATATAGAGTAACGAGTAGACATAAACACTGGTACTCTTTCGCACCAACATTTTTCAAGTTTTATTCTTTTCTATGAATTAATTTCTTAAGTAATGGTATTTTGATGTCAATTTCTGGCCTGAAGTCAGTGATATAGCGTAGAATGTAAGTTATGCATCCAAGTGCAAGTGCACAATATCAAAGAATCAAGAGGCTTCAACTCTGAAGTGTCTGAGGAGAATTTAGGACCCAGAACTCAAATAAGAATGGAGGGCCAAAAACACCTATAAATGCATTTTCCCTCTCCACTCCTGTCATTAGGACTCACAGCGCCCAAATTATTTATTAGTCAGAAAATAAAGCGAAAGCATGTTTATCCACCAAAATAAAACTATCCAATATAGTTGTGCATCCTCTCATACCAATGCACGCCAAATTTTGGCTTGACATGTCTATCTAGCTAAAAGCATGGTATAATAATATAATCATGGCCATGAACAGGACATTGGTCAATAGTCATAAAAGGTCAGATAAAGTATTTTGAGGATCTTACCTTATTTTGCAATGGTTTTCACATATTGCATATGTAATTGGAAAACAAAGAAATTCCTAATAAGATCAAAGAAAGTAGACAAAGTACTATAGAGCGTTTATGAATTAGAACTAAAAAGCATCTTTCCTCTTCTATCTGATGATGGTACTGCAATTCCCAAAAGTGGTTCTAGGGATTGGCAAAAGCACAGCTAATGTGTTTTTCTTCTTATATCTGGAGTTCTCCTTGCTTTATGCTTGCATGAATGGTCAAGAACACTCACTGCATATATGTATAGTAGATAAAGATGACTCAGACTCTGCCATATGATGTTCTCTAGATAATGATTCTTCTCCAGAAAACTTGTCTTTGAGCAACAAGAATGGATGAACTGATGAATTTTGTATGTGAATTCCTGGATAGCATTTCTCAGCACTAAAACTTCTCCATTTAGGTAACAACTAAAAGTAAATTATGTCCTAATCAACCCACCCGTCAATGAATCCTTGGTGGGTGCTTATAGGGAACATATGGCTCCCAAAAAAGAGGAGAGAATAAGTCAAGTGGCCTCAATAAAAGCAAAGAAGTGGTTCTCAGAATTAAATAAAATAGAATAGAATAAAACAAAATAACATAAGTGGAAATAAGCCCATTTCAAGCCTCCCAATCCACCACAAGGTATGCTTTCAAACCATTCACTAAATTGTTTCAATTCCCTAGTCAAGCTGTCTCCCTTTAGCTATATAGGTCACCAAAATGTGTTAACCAGAATATAACCACAATAAGTATCTTGGATGCCAAATATATTCTTTCAAGTAGACCCACACTCAACTCTTAGGAACAACTAATTTACTATAGGAATATGAACTACAATGGGAATGATCATCATGAACTACTGATGAATTCATCATCTCTACTGGATATTTAGCTCTCAGTTTGATAAGGATGACCAGATTCATACCCAACATATAATGTCCAGACCATCATTGAGAATAAAATATTGGATGCTTATACATGCATCTTATAAAAGTCAAGAGACCATCTCCAACTCTTAATCAAGCTAAGAGTTCCATAATATCCAATTCAATTCATAGTGCAAGACCATAATGATCAATCTAGGCTCACCCAACAAAAATTGTCATAGTTTGTCATAATCAATTTGCACGATTTGTAGAATGGCATGTCTGGGGGATGAAAATTGTTTTTGCAATGTCACGAAGTCAGAAGAAGCTTGCTAGAATATAAAATAACATATGAAGTATACTCTTTTCTCAGGAAACTCAAAGATATAAGCCAGTCATTTTAAAGACCATGAACAAGTCCTTCATTACCAATTCTTTGCCAGCACTTTACAAATATCGTCACATACACAGCAGTTCATGGCACTTTTCTAACAAGAATGTTCAACTTGACTCATCTTAAGGTGACCTTCCTTAATATTTCCTTTAATATGATATAGTTAAACGACTCCTCTGACATTGAAGGTGAAGATACCACAACCACGATTTTAGATCCGATTTGAAATCTAAGTTTATTTCACATTTCTATGGAGAAAATGAGCATAGCTAACAACGCGATCAGTTATAGAGTTTCAAAAAAGTTAAAGACATCGAGAGAGATGGCTAGAATCAATTGCCAATTCTACTAGTTGATCGAGCTTCAACACAAGATCATCCTCTATATTTTCAAATGTTGAATACCAAATATACTGTATGTCCTTGTGATCTCTATCTTCTAAAATGATTTTAATGAAAGTTTCATTCCTTGCTGCTCAGTTCGTATAATTACGAATACCAAAAAAAAAAAAATCTTTTTTTCCACTTTGTACTTAGTCGTCCAGTTTTCTTGACTCCGCATCATCAGCGTACTAAATTAACACATGAAATTGGGATGCACGAACCAAGGATTTTAAGTAATGAAGAAAGAAAAATTACGTAGCTGCTGAAGAAGACACAAGTAGAATGAAACATCGAAATAACTAAACAACCAATTACTCAAAACCATCAATTGCCAAACAAAAGCTTGCACTTGGTCACGAAAAGAAGAAAAAACAATTCTGGGACTAAAATCGAGAAATTTCTCAATCTTTTTTGAAATAAAAGAACCTATAAGTATGAGGTTGGACAACAGAATCAGAAATCATAAATCACAGATAAAGAGAAAGTTTAAAGACCGGAAAAATCACCTTCCAAGACGTGATCCTCTGGTCCTATGGAGGAATCCCCGCAAACATCGCAAACCACCCTCCCGTGGATTTCCCCGGTCCACCCATCCGCCGCGCCGCACAGCACCACCACCAGAACGAGCATGCCCATCACCGCCACCGCCGGTCCACCTCTCCTCGGTGGCTCCATCTCCGGCGGTTCTTCCGCGCTCCTCGAAGAGAGAGATGACCACGAGCTAACCAAAGTCTTCCCTTTTTCTACTTGATGACGGCCCTCAGTAGCAGTTGTCTCCCAGCGAAGGTTGCCGACATCCTCACGGCCACGGTGTGAGATCCACCGTTGAAGAGTGGCCAGAGACTGGGTCCACTTGGATGAACGGCTGATATCGATCACCTGTGCTGATACGTAATGTCGGTGTATGATCCAGCAAATGTTATGCAGTGCTAGGCTGTCCCCGCCCCAAGTGGCAAACAAATGCCCAATTTATAATTAAGAGACTAAAAACTTGGCTTGGCTTTTTTATAATTGTAAAGTCCATGCACAGATGATAAAAAGAGATGGATCACTTTAGCCAAAAAAAAGATTGTGGAACACTTGACAAATGGATGTGAATAACTGAATGAGTTGCAATATAAAGCATGTGGGGAAGGGCTTAAACAACTTAGAAGAAGCAACACATAGATACATTTTGCATGTTGATATCATGTATACATAGATGGTGTTTAGCATGGGTTTTCATTTCAACATTCAACGAGGAACATGCATAAAAATCACATGTAAAAATTTTATAGTCATCTGTAATCTGGTAAGTTGTTTGACATTTTGGTCACTTGCTAATTTTATTTGAATGTGAATGAACTAGAGCCTAACAATGTGTTGGAATTGCTTTCATTATATCCCGATCCGGATAAAAATCTTAATTTTTTTTTTCCTACTATACTACAAAGTAATATTATTTACAATTAATTAGAATAAATTAAAATATTACCGATGTTCATCATTACAAAAGGAGCTATAGAAAAAATTGAAGCCAATCTTTACGATCAATTATAAAATAAATAAATAAGTAAATATATATATATACACATACACACACGGGCAACATAGTTTACTCAAAATCATAGAGGAAGCGGATATCAATCTTAGGCCCAATTATTTAACGGGGATCCAAAATTAAAAAACCAACCTAACTAAGGGTGGCTTTTTCAAAGTCTACCTAATTTTCTAATCAATAAAAACGGCTACCCAATTTTCAATATTTGTTTCCACCATTTTATTGTATCAATCACTTGACTCACCTCAAACTTGACAATTGCGCATGCTATCCCGTGGGATCACTTACCTGACAAAAGCCCGGACACCCTCTCCTTGGGTAGCTGTCCAATCATTACACTCGCTTGAAAGAGTAATAAAAAATAAAATATTAGATTTTAAATAAATTACATCTTTAATAATATTTTTAGCCAATATGAAATATTATTTTCAGTATGCAATTTTATTATTATTCAAAAAAGTCAAGGAACTAAATCAACATTATTTAAATTGTCTGGTTCACCCATCATCAGCGGTCCAAGTGCTGCACCCAAATCCGGCTGATCACTGCAAATTTATTGGATAGAAAGTAGAAACCGACCAATACTAGTCATGCAGGAGGCTTAAACGAGTTTATTTCCACCTCTCAATCGGCTTTTATTTCAGGAAAACTAATACACGAAAGCTTTATCTCTGCAATCGAGATTATCTCTTACCGTAAAAAGAATAAAGTTAAAAATATTTTATTTAAGATTGATTTAGAGAAAACCTTCGGCAGTGTATCTTAAAGTTTTTTTTCAAAATCTTTTGAACCAATGTAAATTTAGCTTAAAATGATGTTCTTGGATATCTTTCATCCTCATCACTAATTCAGCTGTTCTTTTTAACGAAACTCTTTGAAGTTGGTTTCGCAATAAAAAAAAATTAAAATAAGATAATCCTCTTTCTCTAATGCCTTTTAATTTAGTTGCTGATCACCTGGTCAGAGTTCTGCACCTCGCGTATTCATCCAACCTCATCAATGGCATAGGCCAATTTGAATTTTTGAAAAATTATCAATGCCTCCATTTGCGGATGACATTGATCTTCTGTAAGGCATTAGCAAAGCAAGCCAACATACTCAAATTCATACTTTTTTTCTTCGAATTATTCACTAGATTAAAGGTTAACTTCATCAAATCTCTTCTAACAGGGATTAATTGGATAGGTTGGCAGCGATACTGTGATGTCAAATAGGATAGTTTTCTATAAAATACTTAGGCTTACCGCTCCACCACTCCCACTAAATCATTAGAACTTTCTTCTGGAAAAAATTTCGAAAAAACTTAGCAGTTGGAAGAGGGATTCATTGACGATGGCAGGCCAAATAACATTGGTTAATTCAGTTCTAAGAGCAATCCCAATTTATTGGATGTTAGTCTTAAAAATCTCCAACTCAATCATTTGTAGGATCAATAAAATGTGTGGTGACTTAATCTGGGGAGACTCTCTCGAAGTCCGACAGAACAGTTCAGCAAGGTTAAATATCTTGCTAGTTGGTCTTCTATATGTCAACCAAAGAAATATAGTGGCCGTGGGATAATTAACGTCCAATCTATAAACCAAGCACTCTTAATTAAATGTAGTTTTCTTACATCAAATGAAATACTAGATAATTTCAGCCTTTCCAGCAATCGCGACACACGCATAGGGAGTTTTCTTACATCAAATGAAATACTAGATAATTTCAGATTGTCGATGAATTCAGCAGCAATAGGAGAACTACAAATACTAACCTTTCTTTTAAGCACCATATCTCTAGCTGAAGAAAATGATAAAAGACTTTGGAAATAGACAACATCAGGACGATTCTTAGTTAGAAACTTCTATTCACTACTAATGCATGGAGGAATAATTTTTCACATCGGCCCAATAATCTGAAAACTGCCACTACCAGAAAAGATCAAAACATTTATCTGGTTGTATTATCATAACATTTATCTGGTTGTATTATCAGAAGAAAGGTGCCAAGAGACCTGAGCAGTGTCCACTATGCAGTAACCATGCTGAATCAACTGATCATCTATTCACATCCTGCAGCTATTCAACTAAACTATAGGATCTATTCTCACAACGGAGCAACCGAGGTCAACTGCCATCGACTTTCACAGACCTTTGGGCTTCCTAGAGAACTAAAGACAAAGATGAAGCTCAAGCTTGGGACTATTTGATAGCTACTTTTTGCTGGTGTGTCTGGGTTGAAAGCAATAATAGAGTTTTTAACTTCGAGGCTCGAGTGTTCTCTGAAGTGGGAATATCAGTAGTCCATCTTTTGAAATCTTGGATGGCGAGTTCAAAAAACACAGCAACCAAGCGACTTCTTCAGACTCTTGACGCACTCTATCAATAAATTGGAATCATGTCCCTACCCTCACTCCTACTTTAGGACAACTGCGGGTTCTTCTTGAGCTTTCCGTTTTTACTCTCCATTTCAGTGTTTTCTCAAACCTTCTTGCTTACTGTCGAGACAACTACTTAAAGCTTCTTGACATACCAGAGAGCAAGCGTGATCAGCTTGTCTCCAGCGATTTACACTTTTCGAGTCTCTAGAGATCAATGGATGTAGGTAAAGAGAAAAAAAAAGTTTGGGAGTACCTTATGTTCACAGATGTAGCTGGAAAGAATGCATAAAAATTAATATTTTACTATTTATCATCTAGTCAGGAAGGACATTTCATCGGAGGCATCATTCTCCACACGAAGCCTGCTCGAACTTTTAAACACTTCAGTAGTATTTTTTGCTCTCCTCGGGTGGATGACATCACGAGTTTCATTAGAAAATTATTTCAATCAAAACCTAAAAGGGTTTATCATTCTCATTTTGTAGTTGATAAGAAAGTCGCATGAGCTTACTAAACTTGATGTAGCCTTCGCCGTAAAATACCTTCCTAACATGCACATACGCTATAGTAAATCTTGATTTCACCATTTATTATAAATATTTTATTAATTTAAATTATCAATGATGAGAGCTTCTTACTCCCCTCATTTTATCGTAAGGGAAAAAAAAAAAAAAAAAAGGTCACGCGGGAGGCTGATAGCCATGTCCGCTTTCGCAAAGCACGCTTAAGTTCTTGTTCACACGTGTCTTCCAGGGGAGCACCTGACTCCAACGCTCGCACGCGCAAGAGTGCAATGCTGACTCGGACCACAGACCCGCGCATCTTTGCTTAGTTAATTAATTTATGTACCCGTCCAGATGAGATATGATCCTAAAGGCTGTCTGCACATCAGTCCTAATCCAAACGATTCCCTTTTCTAAAGCAGAGTTGTAACCTACAAAACAGCCAGGTGGAAGTTTATGCAGATCAAAGAGTAGTTAAAAATTAAAACTTGTGGGGGTGCGTTCTTTTGTTCGACATTGATGGTGCAGAATTCCGTTGGTGTTGGAGAAGTTGAAATCAAGAGAATCACAGCTGCCACCAGGACTTACAAGAAAAATCTAAATCAGAGTTGGAGGTGCTCCGACAAGACCCTCCGATGCTCAAATCAATACTCTACTTCAACAGAAATGGAGCACTCGAATGGGATTTTAGCAGAGTTTAAAAATAGTACTTAGAGCTTAGAAGAGAACGTATATGGGAGGTCTCTTTTATAGACGGAAGAGCGTAATCGATTGACAGCGACGTCCGTACTACCTAGTAGTGGGCCGTTCGGAGCCACGTGGAGTTTGTTACGAGAGTAGTGGTGTCCGTTGTCGCGACTTGCCAGAGAGTGGTGGCACCACGTGGAGTTTGTTACAGAGAGTGGAGTGGTGTCCGTTGTCGCGACTTGTCGGAGAGTTCGGGCCGGACGGTTGAAATTCGGTTGGGATGTCTGGTGGAGCGGAATAGCTCTCTGTCTCAGCAATCTAAGAGAAGCTCGAATGTTTCCGAGGTTGCTGATGGGTTAACTGTTGTTGGGTGCCTTAGGCGTTGATGCTGCAGACGGAAGTCATCTGCTGTAGAAGTCCGGATGGAAACTTTCTGTTGGAGAAATCCGACTGGAGTCCGATTGCTAGAGAAGTCCATCTAGAATTTGTCTAATGCAGAAGCTTGTCTAAAGACTGTCCGCTGGAGAGGTCCGGTTGCATGAGAAATCCGACAGAAGGTCGACCGATAGCGAAATTCAGAAGGCGTTGTGGAAGTTCGTCCGCTGGAGGAGTCTGGAGGACACTGTGGAAGGTCGACCGCTGGAGGGATCCGAAGGGAATTCGTTCGTTAGAGGGGTCTGGTTGGCACTGTTGAAGTCCAGTTGTCACGCTCCCGACCCGAGATTGTGAATCGAGGGTCATAGCAACCGCCGCATACTTATGAAGAACTCTCTCCATAAGCATGCAAGGCATCTCATTACGATATCAATGCATCACAGCGAAATAAATTCAAATAATTATTATTCAACTTTAATTCAAGTAATTAAATCAAATGTCTCACATCCAATAAAATTTTACTAAAAATAAAACAATAGATCTAAGTTTATTGAAGTTGACAATACTAAATCTCGCCTCTAAAAGTTCTGTCCCAATATTTCTTCCCACGCTCGAAATTAATTATCTGAATCTGAAAAATAGAAAGAAATGTAATGAGCTAGACAGCCCAGTAAATAACAAGTATCTCTACTAGATATTTCAGATATTATATAATTTTCAAGAATAATGCTGCAAATAAACATATGAGTATATTTCATGCTGATTTAATACAAACCAAATATTTTCAAATATTCACATATAATATAATCATAAATCCGATTCGATTCAAAACACTCGTAACTCAACAGCCTTGACTATGACCAACGTTTAACCCCCATTGGCGGGGTCCACAAAATACCAGTGCACAACCCCCACTGGCAGGGTCCACAAATACCAGCGCACAACCCCCACTGGCAGGATCCACAAACACCAGCGCACAACCTCCACTGGCAGGATCCACTGAGTACCAACGTATAATCTCCATTGGCGGGGCCCACTGAAATATAGTTAGGCTGAGAGCATAAATCCGATCTGTATCAAAACACTTTGTATCATAATATATCATAATTTTTCTCACTGAACATGTGCATAATCTATGTACCATAATATTTCAAACGCACTTTTCTTTCAAAACATAATTTTATAAATCATGCATAATTTCAGAGAATAATTATTTATTTTCAGAATAAATATGGAATATCTCGAGAAGATGATTCATTACTTACCTTTCACGGAGCACTGAACGAATAGATCGACTAACTTCTAGTAGATTCTTCCACGCCTATTATCCAAAATTATATTTTTACATTAATTTTAATTCAAAATTAAATCTAAACAAATCCCAATTCAAAACCTCACTTAAAATCAGACTCTTCCCTAAACTCGATCAAGATCATCAATGAAGCCTTCCACTTCGCTAATCCTAGAGGAATAACTTTAGAGAGAGAGAAATCCATCAAGAGAGAGAAACAATCTAGAGAGAAAAAATTCTAGAGAGAGAAAGTAGAGAGAGAAAGTCCAATTTTAGAGAGAGAAAGTAAGGGTTCAGACTGAAAGAAGAGAGAGCAGAGAGAGAAATTCTCTCTCTTATCATTTTTTATTATTATTATTTTATTTATTTATTTATATATATATATAAGTATATATATATATATTTTTTGTTATTATTATTATTATTATTATTATATTTATTTTCTTTTCTTTTCTTTTCTTTTTCTTTTTTTTTCTTCTTTTTCTTCTTTTTCTTTTCTTTTCTTTTCTTCTTTTTCTTCTTTTTCTTCTTTTCTTTTTTCTTTTCTTTTCTTTTTCTTCTTCTTCTCGGCTCTTCCCACACCGGAACAGGGGACCGGCGTCCCCTCCTTTTGCCGGGCCATTCAGGCCACGACCGCCGCGGCGGAGGCCGGCGGCAGACGGGGGCCACTCCCCCGGTCACGGAGGAGCGTGGCCGGCGATCAATTGCGATCGCCGGTGCCGAAAAATTTACGGGAAAGAGACCAAAACAGAGGTCCCTTTCTCCGACCGAAAATCGGTGACTCTCGTCGCCGGCAGCCGCGCACAAGAGCATGGGAGGAAGGAGAAGAAAGAGGGGAAGAAGAAGGAGACTCACCTCGGCCTCTGGTGATCTCGTCGGCGGGCAATCACGACGAGAATCAAAACGGTGTCCGCGGCTCTACTTCGGGAAAATCGGAGAGGAAAAGAGAAGAAAAGGGCCGATGTTGGGTTTCTAGGAAGGAGGAGATCTTCTTATAGAGGACCCTAGGACTCTGAGGGGTCCTAGGATTCCTGATTTTGCTCGGTCTCGTCGGAGAAGAAGACTCCTATCGGGAGTCTTCTTCCCGGTTTGAATCCTCTATTTTTTTTTTTTTTTTTTGGGCTTTGGTGGGCTGAATTGGTTTTGGGCTATAACATTGGCGCTGTTGAAGGTCGATGGCTGGAGAGGTATAGAAGACATCGGAGACAGTCGGTCACTGTAGAAATCCGACTACTGGAGCCCGTCCGTTGTAGAAGTTCGTCTGAAATCCATCCACTATAGAAGTTCGGACGGAGTCTGGTTCTTGCAGAAGTCTGGAAGGAGGCCGCTTACTGTAGAAGCTCGGATGGAGACCGGTTGCCGTGAAAGTCCGAATGGAGACCGCTTATTGTAGAAGCTCGGCTGAAGTCCGGTTGCCGTGGAAGCCCGGATGGAGACCGCTTATTGTAGAAGCTCGAATGGAGATCGGTTGCCGTGGAAGCCCGGATAGAAGCTCGGATGGAGATCGATTGCCGTGAAAGCCCGGATGGAGACCGCTTATTATAGAAGCTCGGACGAAGTCCACTTACCGTAGAAACTCGGATGAAGTCCGCTTGCAATAGAAGTTCGGACGGAATTCGCTTACTGTAGAAGCTCGGATGAAATTTGGAAGGCGATCGACCACTGTAGAAATTTGGATGGAGTATGGTTACTGTAGAAGTCCTCTGCTGGAGAAGTCCGGACATTGACGAAGCCCGAAAGAAGCTCGGAGTAAAGTCGATCGTGACAGGAGGAAGTCTGAAAGAGATTCAGAGAGTAGTCGATGACTGTAGAAAATCGGCTGATAGTGAGCCCAAAGAGCATTTGGAGCAGTCCGATAGACAACTGAAGGAGCTCATTATTGGAGAAATCTGGAGGGTACGATAGGAGTTCATCCGTTAGAGGAATCTAGAGAACACTGTGGAAGGTCGATTGCTGGAGGAGTCCGGATGGTACTGTGGAAGCTCGGATGGCCGGGGGAGTTCAGAAAGACGCCGCACAAAGTCGGAAGCCGGAAGAGTCCTGGGAGGGTTGGCCTCCTACGAACTTTGGCTAGGGTTATTTTATACCCAACACTAGTCTCCTTACTTTCGAGTTCGGATTTCGAATGAAGAAAGTACAAAAAAAATTTCATAACCGAAGTTGTTCTCTTTGATTTTCGTACTCGATTATTTTCAGATATTTTGGCGTTTGGCGCACCGATGCTGGAGTCTTTTCAAATCGAGGTGATCCGAAAAGAATTTTTCAAAATTTTTGCTGGAGCATCGCCCCAGGTATGGTGCAATAATGATTCTGTCAGTGGTCAGACGTCTGCCACGACGAGTAGGACACGCGGCGATTATAGATCGACCAAAGGAGATCTGCAATCATTATTGCACCGGACCTTGAGGTCTATTTAAACCCATCCCCCTCCTTCAGGGGTTTCACCTTGCCTAAGATTTTTCTTCGGTCCGCTCTTCTTCCTCGAGAACTTCGTCCTCCTCCGGCATCCTCAGTCTTAGGTACCCTTCAGATCGACCTCCATCACCTTCGCTGCCCTCCTGCACCTCTCAGACCAGTCTAAGTTAGTTTCAGAACCTTTTTTTTTCTTGCTGTTCTTCCATTTTTCCTCCTCTGCTTTCTGTCCGTTCGGTTTCTCCACAAGCACCTTGTTTCCTATTTTTTTCAATTTTTTTGAGATTTTTTAAAATTTTTATTTGATTCAAAATGTCCTCCAACACTTTCTCCTCTGGCAGTTCTAGAAGTTCGTCAGCTCCAGCCCCCTAAAATCCTAGTACTGTAGATGAACCCATACTTAGGATCGGACCTCGTCCGATCTTTGTACCAGACACCATTCCCAGCTCTTTGACCTCGGACGAACTCTCGCTGATTAGGATTCAGTACGAAGTTCCTCCGGAGTATGTGTTTGAGCTTTCCGAGCCAACTGACCGGGCTAGCACCCCTCCCCCTGGCCGCTTTTGTTTATACCAGGAAGCCTTCCACATCGGGCTTCGACTTCCACTCCCACCTTTTGTTGTTGCTTTTTTTCACTTTTTAAACATTTCTCTAGTTTCTGTAGCGCCGAACTCCTTTAGGTTTCTGATAGAATTTCTTTCTCTCTATCATTTAGCTGAAGTCCGACCAACTCTTTCCTTGTTTAGAAACTTTTATACCTTTAAGCGTCACCCTTCGGCAAAAGACTGATGGTACTTCTCCCTCCAGTTCGGTAGAAAGGGATTGCTGAAAGGTACCCCCTCTTCTATCCATAACTGAAAGGAGAGGTACTTCTACGTCCGATGTCCGACCCTGATGCTGGGGTTGCCCCCCTGGGGCTCCCTGAGGGACTCCATCCACCAGGCTTCTAGCCTGGAAAAGGATGATCTTGAAGCCTCCAATAAACTTAAAACTTATCCAGCTCCTCTCCTCCCCGACCTTCTAAAGGAGCAATTTTTATTCAATGTCAGCCTAAGCCTTCTCAACCCTGCCGGTATTTTTTCTTTCTCAAGTCATTCGTGACTTCCTCTTTCTCTTATTCTGTTTCTAAGCTGTGTCGATTTTTTTTCATTGCAGACATGGACGCAGATGCAGCTCAGATACTAGCCAAAGGTCTCAAGGCCCACAAAAGGAAAGGCGCCGCAACTTCTGGGTCGGCGAAGAAGGCGAGGGTAGAGGAGACAAGCTTAGCCGTGCTTGCCCAGGCGGCCATTGTCGGTGATGCCCCCTCCGACGTCGAGCCCGCAGTCCCCCGAGCTTCTTTAAGAAGCCCTCCGATCGAGGTTTCCGCTCTAGAGTCTCATTCCGAGGAGGCATCGGGGGCCAAAAGGAAGAGAAGGAAGAAGATGGTGGTCCGCAAGATCAGCAGCAGCAGGGCTGCCATCGAAAGGTCCAACGGCTCCAAAGAGGATCCAGGGGAGAATCCCTTCAACAACAGAGATTTAATAAAAAGGTTAGTCGACGGGTGCGTTTTGCCCGAGATCGTCCACAGGATCGTCCATGCCGATCCTGAACAGCTGGTTTGGGACTCTCTGGGGTCCTTTCTTGAGGTAGGCTGATTTATTTTTTTCTTCCTTTCGCTTCTTCACTTAGTTCATTCCTTAGCTTTCATATTGACTTCCTAACCGCTCTTGCAAATTAGACATCAGCTCATCACCAACATCGAGGCGATGAAAAATACAAAGAAGGAAGCAGCCCAGACGAAGGAAGGTCGCCAGACTGAGGCTGCCCGTCTTAAGGAGAAGGTCGTCGAAGTCATGAGTCTCCAAGAGGTGCTTCAGAAGGAGGAACAAACTTCGACGGATCTGAAAGTTGCTTTGGAGGAGGAAAGAAGGAAGGCAGAGGCCGAAGTCTCCAAGCTGAAGGAGCAGATCCCGACCCTAATCTCGGAGGCAAGGGCCCAAGCAGTGGAGGAGTTCAAGACCTCCTCCGAGATGAGGGATCTGAATATCAAGTTCGGTCAGACCGCCTTTATCAAAGGCTTCGAGCTTTGCCAGGAGAAGGTGGTCTAGAAGTTTTCTGAACTCGACCTCGGCTTCCTGGATGAAGCGTCCGACAATGAAGCCGGACCTTCCGAAACTGCTGCCGGTCTCCATCCAACTGGGACCTCTTCAACTGCCGCAGCTACCGTGACCGACCTTCCGGGGGCACCGAGCTCCTTCACTTCTGCTCCAGAGATCCGAGACCTCTACTTTTGTACTTTTCCTTTGTTATAATTTTTTTTCTCTTTCTCTTATACTTTAAAATTATTCAATCAATGAAATCGGATTTCTCTTTACAGGAAGCTCCTTTTTCTTCTTCTACTTCCTTTTTCTTCCTTTTTTTCTTGCAATGATTTGCGTTGTGACGCTCTTATTTTCCAACAACAGTGCCCTGCCGAAGCTCCTTCCCTACCGTAGGGGATTCCTTTGAAGTCTATGATCCAGGATCTGAGAAGAAAAATTCGTCACCTAATGAAGAAATCAAAGAAGATGGACGACGAACTTCACAGGCTGAGGAAGAGCCATTCAAAAGCCACCATGGAGGTTACTCGCCTTCGGAACCTCCACAAAAAGGACTTCATGGACTACAGTCGGAAGAAGGCCAACTTTGAGAAAGAGCTTGAGGAACTCCAGAAATGCGCCAGCGACCAATCTTGAACTCAGGCCTCCAAGATCAGCTCCCTCAAGGTCGAGTTGACGGCCGCACGGGAGAAGATCGACCAATTGGAAGGAAGCTCATCCTGACTTCCAACTCAGGCTGATCACGGTCGGGACTGGTCGAAGAAATTCTCCGAACCTCCAGAAGCAACTACAGAACGTCGAGACGAATTACAACACTTGCCGAGTCGGCTGGTGTGGGCAAATAGAAAACTACAGAAGGAGGCTTAAGACGGCGACCGATGAGGTTGCTCGCCTTCAAAAGTAGTTGTCCGAAAGAGCCCAGGCCGTTTCGGTTCAAGGCTCTGATGAGCTTCGATCCTTGAGGAGAACCATGGAAGAACTATCCGTAGCCCTTGAGAAGGAGAAGGCCGAACTATAGCAGCTGAAAATTCAGCTGGCCTATGAGCAGCAGGCGGTCAAGGATGCAGAAGCAGAGTCCGAAGTTCTGAGGAAGAGGCTTCAGGAATCAGAGGGCGAAAGCTAGCGGTTTCACCAAATATATCTGGAGATGCTGTTAAGAAAGAAGAAACTGAAAGAAGAAGTTGAGAACTTAAAGCAATCCCTGATAATGGCTGGAACCGAGAGTTCGAAGTCAGAAGAAGCCGAGCTTCCTTAGAGCTTCTTTTACCTTTTGTTCCATATATTCTTTTCTTTTCTTGTTGTTTTTTTTTTTGGCCTTCAAAGGCTTTTTGTAATGCTCTCTTTATTAATGAAATGAAAAGAAATTTTCTCATTACATTGTCTATTCTTGCTCTGAGTTGTCATTTATCGAGCTTCTCTTATCTTTTGTCTTATTCGATGTCGACGTTGTTTGAAGGTTCCTGATCATCGCCGCATTAATTCATCCTTTTTGTTCATGATCGAAGGTCTTTTCGAGGCCATTCGAATTTGATACTTTCTCTCGGTGTTCGAGCTTGGGGTCCAAACTTCTCATTACTTTGAGGAAGTCTATTTTCTCCTGCTAGTGTTGGGTTCTCCCTTAGAGACTGAGGATTTTTGATAAGAGTTTTCTTCCTCGTTGAGATGAGGTCCCTTGTGTCTTAGATATAGTTCGTTTTTTTCTTATCTCTGGCGTAGCTCATCGCTTTTCCTTTTTCTCTACTCTTTTTTTTTTATGTTTGGGCGAGGGTTTTTCCTCTGCTCCTAACAGGATTGTAGGGGTGTAGAGGAGCCGTTGAGGAAGCTTTTTTTCTCATCCGGTCTTAAACGATCAGATCTTCATTTGTGTCAGGACGAGGTTCTCCTCCTGTTTCCGACACAGTCAATTTCAGCTCACGTTAGGATGAGATTTTTCTCCTGTTCCTAACAGGGCTGTGGGGCCATGTAAGGGCCGTTGCAAGGGCCTCTCTTTCCATTCGGTCTCTTAATAACCGGATCTTCGACTTTGCTCATGTTAGGATGAGGTTCTCCTCCTGTTCCTAACATGGCTGTGGGGGCGCATAAGGACTGTTGCGAGGACCTCTCCCTCCATCCGGTCTCTTAATAATCTGATCTTCGACTTTGCTCATGTTAGGATAAGGTTCTCCTCCTGTTCCTAACATGACTGTAGGGGCGCATAAGGGTCGTTGCGAGGGCCTCTTCCTCCATCCGATCTCTTAATAATCGGATCTTCGACTTTGCTCATGTTAGGACGAGGTTCTTCTCCTGTTCCTAACATGGCTGTGGGGGCACATAAGGGCCGTTGCGAGGGCCTCTCCCTCCATTCGATCTCTTAATAATCGGATCTTCGACTTTGCTCATGTTAGGACGAAGTTCTTCTCCTGTTCCTAATATGGCTATGGAGGCGCATAAGGGCCGTTGCGAGAGCCTCTCCCCCCATCCGATCTCTTAATAATCGGGTCTTCGACTTTGCTCATGTTAGGACGAGATTCTCCTCCTGTTCCTAACATGGCTGTGGAGGCGTATAAGGACCGTTGCGAGGGCCTCTCCCCCCTTTCGATCTCTTAATAACTGGATCTTCGACTTTGCTCATGTTAAGATGAGGTTCTCCTCCTGTTCCTAACATGACTGTGGGGGCGCATAAGGACCGTTGCGAGGGCCTCTCCCCCCATCCGGTCTCTTAATAATCGGGCCTTCATTTGTGTTGGGATGAGGTTCTCCTCTTATTTCTGACATGCTTAGTTTCGATTGTCTGAAGGAGCTACTCCCTGTCATTATAAGCCCATGCCAAAAGAAAAGATATGCGAATATGAAACTTTTATTTAAGGCAAAGTTATCGGTAATACATTCATAAATTTTTTGAATTCCATAGTCGCGGAAGGTCCGCTCCTCCGAGCTCTTTTAGATAGTATGTTCCGAGCCGGACTATCTCCCTGACTTCATACGGGCCTTTCCAGTTTGGGGCAAGTTTTTCTTGGTTCTGAGGTTGTGAAACAGCGTCTCATCGAAGTACTAAGTCCCCCGCTCTAAAGGCTTTGCTCTTGACCCGAGAGTTATAGTAGCGGGCTGCTTTCTGCTTGTAGGCTGCCATCCGAACTTGAGCTGTCTCTCATTTTTCTTCTAACAAGTCGAGGTTGGCCTTGAGATCCTGTGAGTTGCGCTGCTCGTCGAATGCTATGACTCGCGCCGATGGAAGCTTGAGTTTAATCGGGATAACGGCTTCTATTCTGAAGGCTAAGGCAAAGGGGGTCTCCCCCTTGGGCAGTCTTTGGGTAGTTCGGTATGTCCATAACACATGATAAAGCTCGTCTGTCCAAGTTTTCTTTGCTTTTTCAAGTCTCCCCCTTGCAACAGAGTCCTGTTGGTCACCTTGGCTTCGCCGTTTGCCTGCGGATGGGCTACTGACGTGAAGTTATGAAAAATATTTAAGTCCTCACAAAATTCAGCAAACCTTGCTCTAGCAAATTGTTGCCCATTATCAGTAATGAGAGTTCTGGGTAAGTCGAACCTACAAACGATTGACTTTCAGACGAAGTCCTGCACTTTAGCTTCTGTGATTTTCGTTAAAGGTTCGGTTTCGATCCACTTGGTAAAGTAGTCAATGGCCACCAGGAGGAACTTCCGTTGCCTGGACGTCATGGGAAAAAGTCCAAGGATATCCATCCCCCATTGTGCAAACGGCCATGGGGCACTTAAAGGTGTAAGTTCGGAGGTGGGCTGTCTTTGGATATTCGCATATCTTTGACACCGATCACACTTTCTGACATATTCAATGGAGTCGTGGTACATTGTAAGCCAGTAATAACCTTGTCAGAGCAGTTTATGGGATAAAGATCTGGCCCCCAGGTGACTTTCGCAGACTCCTTCATGTACCTCCCACAAGGCAAAGTCGGATTCAGAAGGCCGGAGATATTTCAGGAGGGACAAAGAGTACGACCTCTTGTACAGTTTGCCCTCATAAAGGATATATCGGGAGGCCTGGTTTCTAAGCTTCCGAACTTCTTTTGCATCATAAGGAAGAACCCCGTCTTTGAGGTATGCAACCAGTGGGTCAATCCAGCTGGATTCATGGCTGATCTCCATTACAAGCTGCGGTTCTTCCATACTTGGACATTTCAGAACTTCGAAGAGGACTTCCTTGGGTAGTTCAACTGGAGCCAGTGTAGCCAACTTGGAGAGAAGATCGGCCCTAATATTTTCTGCTCTTGGAATCTGCTTGATGTCAAAGCTGCCAAAGGCAGGGATAATCTTTTTTACCTTTTCGAGATACTTGGCCATATTATCCTCCCGAGCTTCATAGTTTTCGCTGACTTGTCCCACCACCAATTGGGAGTCACTGTAGACTTGGAGCCGATCTACTTCTAATTCTTTGGCGATCTTCAGTCCTGCAATCAGAGCTTCATATTCTGCTCCATTTTTTATCGCAGGAAATTCGAAGCGCAGTGCGTACTCCACAGTAATCCCTTCCGGATTGACCAAGATTAGGCCTGCGCCCGCGCCTGACATGTTAGAAGAACCATCCATATAGAGGACCCAAAAATCATCAGGGAGATCTGTTCTTTCCTCAGGGGAGTTTGGCTGGAGCCCTGGGTTGTCAGCTTCACCTCGTTCAAGTTCGGCTTCTTCCGGGATAGTGCATTCCATTATGAAGTCTGCTAATATCTGGACTTTTATCGTCGGTCGAGGTCGATAGTTGATGTCGAATTCCATGAGCTCGACCGTCCATTTCGCTATCCTTCCGGAGGCATCCACTCGATGTAGAACTGCCTTAATCGGCTGGTCGGTGAGCAATGTTATGGTGTGCCCTTGAAAGTAAGGTCGTAGCCTTCGGGCTGCAATCAATATGGCGTAAGTTAGTTTCTCTAACTTAGTGTACCTGATTTCGGCGTCTCTCAATACTCGACTTATGTAGTAGATCGACCGTTGAATTTTTACTTCTTCCTTAACCAGAACTGCTGCGAGAGCCACAAGGGAGACTGCCAGATATAGGAACAACTCCTTTCCAGGTTCGAACTTTGTCAATAGCAGAGGTGAGCCGAGATAGTTCTTCAATTCTTCGAATGCTTGCTGACATTCAGTGGTCCAACAGAAGTTCTTCGACTGCTTGAGAGTCTGAAAGAAAGATAGGCACCGTTCGGCCGACCTTGAGAGGAAGCGATTCAGAGCTGCTACTCTCCCAGTAAGGCGCTGAACTTCCTTCATTGACTTCGGGGCAGTCATTTCCTGGATGGCACGAATCTTTTCTGGATTTGCTTCGATCCCGCACTCCAATACCATAAAGCCCAAGAATTTTCCTGAGGTTACTCCAAAAGCGCACTTGGTTGGGTTCAGCTTCATCTTGTATTTTCGGAGGGCGCTGAAGATCTCCTCAAGGTCGGCGATGTGGTTCATTGAGAATTTACTTTTTATAATTATTTCGTCCACATAGACTTTCATATTGCGGTCGATCTACTCTTTGAAGATCTTGTTCACCAGCCGTTGATAGGTCGTCCCTGTATTTTTGAGGCCAAAAGGCATGACCCTGTAACAGTAAAAACCATGGTCAGTGATAAAAGCAGTCTTTTCTTCGTCCTCTGGTGCCATCCTGATTTGATTGTAGCCGGAGAATGCATCCACGAAAGTGAGAAGCTCGTGGCCCGAGGTTGCATCCACTAATTGATCAATTCTGGGCAGAGGATAACTATCCTTCGGGCAGGCTTTGTTCAGCTTTTTGAAGTCTATACATATCCTCCACTTGCCGTTCGCCTTCTTGATGAGAACCACATTGGAAACCCAGTTCGGATAGTTGACTTCTCTGATGAACCCAACTTTCAGGAGTTTATCAACTTCCTCAGCTATTGCCTTCTGCCTTTCCGGTGCATGACCTCGGATTTTTTCCTTCATCGGTCGATGTTTGGGATCAACAACTAGACGGTATTCCATAACTTTCTCATCAATCTCCGACATGTCCGTCGGAATCCAAGGAAAAATATCCACATTCTTTTATAGAAAATTGATGAGCTGTGTCCGTACCTCTTCTCCCAGGTTGGAGTCGATCTTCACCACGTGCTCTTCATTCCCATCGTTCAAAGGAATTGAGACAAGATCTTCAATTGGCTCACCCCGTTCTTCAGCAAGGTCATCGCGGGTGTCTAATCCATCAACCGGACAGGGGTCAGACTGACCATTTCTTTGTAAGGCTATGTTATAGCAGTGTCTTGCCAGGACTTGATCTCCTCTGACCTCTCCGACCATTTGGCTTGTAGAAAATTTTAACTTCAAATGGTAGGTCGATACCACAGCTCGGAGGGCGTTAAGGCCAGGTCGGCCGAGTATTACGTTGTAGGCAGACGGCGCCCTTACTACCAGAAAATCCACTTGCGCTCTAGATTGTTTCGGGCACCGACCTGCAACTACAGTAAAAGTTATTACTCCTTTCACTGGCACAGCATCGCCAGTGAACCCTACCAATGGGGAGCTTATCGGTCCTAATCGATCATCCGAAATAGATATTTTTGAGAATACATAGTAAAATAAAATATCGATCGAGCTTTCATTATCAACAAGAATGCGGCATACATCATAGTCAGCAATATTTAAAGAAACTACAACCGCATCATTATGGAGGAATTGAATCTCCTGGGCATCTTCTTCAGTAAAAGTTATAGATTCTTCAGTTCTCTGCCGCTTGGGCGGTCCGATTGATCCACTAGCTGCTCTCCGTCGGGGTCCTCCAGAGATGGTGTTGATGATCCCGATTGGAGGTCGATCTTCAGGCTATTCTTCCTTCCTTAACGGCTCTAGTTGTGGTAGGGCCCTCGGCCAATCTTTCCTACCTTCAGACCGACATCGGATGAATCTGTTGAGTCGACCTCTTCTGATGAGCTCTTCGATCTCATCTCGGAGCTGAATATACTCCTCCGTGTCGTAGCCGTGGTCACGATGATAGAGGCAGAACTTGTTAGGGTTGCACTTTTCGGGGTGTGTGCGCATCTTTTCCGGCTTTGGCAGCTACTCCCTGATCTCCATCAGCATTTGAGTTTTTGGAGCATTGAGAGGGGCGTAGCTGTGGAATCTTTCTGGGGGAGAGCTTCACTGAACTCTATGATCCGGACTTCTCTACCTACGAGCTCGGGGGGGAGTTCAGACACGTTTGTGTCCAGGGAGAGTTCGAGAATGTGGCCGAGCTTCACTCGACCCTTTTTCAGCTGCGGACTTGCTGGAGTCACCCATCTGTCGCTCCTTCATGGCCTCCCCGTCCTTCAGCTTGAAGGCTTCCTCTGCTCGGGCATATCTTTCGGCCCGAGCTAGCAAATCAGCGAAGTCCCTGGGATACTTCTTTTTCAGGAAAAACAGAAGGTCATTCTTTTGAAGATCCCTCTTCAGGGTGGCCATTGCAACTGATTGGTCTAAGTTCCGGACCTCCAATGCGGCGGCGTTAAAATGGTTGACATAAGTTCGGATGGATTCTTCCTCTTTTTGTTTGATGTTGATGAGGGACTCCGAACCTCTTTGAGGATGTCGGCTACTGACGAAATGAGCCGCAAACTGGTGGCTCATTTGATCAAAGGAGAAGATAGTACCCAGCTTCAATGCCGAGTACCAATTTCTTGCTGCTCCCTTCAAGGTAGATGGGAAAGCTCGGCACAGGATGGCGTCTAGCATGCCATGGAGCAGTATCATTGTTCGGAAGGCCTCCAGATGGTCAACCGGATCCAAGGTCCCGTCGTAGCTCTCAAATTAGGAGAGCTTGAAGTTCGACGGGATCGGTTCCTGCATAATCCTTTAAGAAAAAGGAGGGTCAGTACAGATATCCTCACCGTAAGCAGGGGGAGCATGGCGGAGCTCTTCGATCCATCAATTCATCTTTTGGAACCTTTGATCCAGGAGATCCTCTCGATCGCGAATCTCGAGGGTCTTTTGGCAGAACGGAGGTAGGGACCCTCTGGGGATGGAATCGTGATCAGACAGAGGGCTCTCCACCTTCTGCTTTCCCTTTTCGGAGGGTACAGGGCGACTGGCCCAAGTGAGCCGCCCGATCGTCAGATTCTGAAACTCCGACGATGCTCTTTCCAGCCGCACAGATGCCTGTGGCTGCTGCTGCATGGCCTGCACCACTTCGATGAGGCCCCTGACCTGCTGAACCAGCAGGTTGAACTGCTCCATGCCGACTGCCATTGCCGGAGGAGGAGGAGCTTGGAAAACTGGGGATGAGGCCGGAGCTGGCAGATCTTACTGAGATCTGGCCATGGAGGCCGTAGATCGCCTGGTGGATGCCTTTCGGGGAGGCATTAGGTTGGGATATGGTTGGAGAAGAAGAAGAAGATGTCGAAGAAGATGACTGGAGACAGTCCCGTTGAGTACTCCTTTAAGAACAAGGGTCCTGCGAAGACACAACCCTTCCTCTAGCGTCAACTCTGTTGGTGCAGAATTCCGTCGATGCCGGAGAAGCTGGAGTCGAGGGGATCACGGCCGCCGCCGGGACCTGCAAAGAAAGTCTAAACCAGAGTTGGGGGTGCTCCGGCAAGATCCTCCGACGCTCAAGTCAGTACTCTGCTTCAACAGAAATGGAGCACTCGAATAGGATTTTAGCAGAGTTTAGAGGTAGTACTTAGAGCTTAGAGGAGAACGTATTTGGGGGGTCTCTTTTATAGACGGGAGAGCGTAACCGATTGACAGCGACATCCGTAACTGCCTGGTAGTGGGCCGTTCGGGGTCACGTGGAGTTTGTTACGGAGAGTAGTGGTGCCCGTTGTCGCGACTTGCCAGAGAGTGGTGGGGCCACGTGGAGTTTGTTACAGAGAGTGGAGTGGTGTCCATTATCACGACTTGTTGGGGAATTCGGACCGGATGGCTGAAGCTCGGTTGGGATGTCTGGTGGAGCGAAATAGCTCTCTGTCTCAGCAATCTAAGAGAAGCTCGGATGTTTTCGAGATTGCTGATGGGTTAACTGTTGTTGGGTGCCTTAGGCGTTGATGCTGCAGACGGAAGTCATCTGCTGTAGAAATTTGTCTGGAGTCCGATTGCTAAAGAAGTCCGTCTGAAATTTGTCTGATGCAGAAGCTTGTCTGAAGACTATCTGCTGGAGAGGTCCGGTTGCATGAGGAATCCGACAAAAGGTCGACTGATAGCGAAATTCGGAAGGCGTTGTGGATGTTCGTCCGCTGGAGGAGTCTAGAGGACACTGTGGAAGGTCGATCGCTGGAGGGGTCCGGAGGAAATTCGTTCGTTGGAGGGGTCTAGTTGGCACTGTTGAAGTCCAGTTGGCGCTGTTGAAGGTCGATGGCTGGAGAGGTACGGAAGACACCGGAGACAGTCGGTCACTGTAGAAATTCGGCTGCTGGAGCCCGTCCATTGTAGAAGTTCGTCTGGAATCCATCCGCTGTAGAAGTTTGGACGGAGTCCGATTCTTGCAGAAGTCCGGAAGGAGGCCGCTTACTGTAGAAGCTCGGATGGAGACCGGTTATCGTGGAAGCCCAGATGGAGACCGCTTATTGTAGAAGCTCGACTGAAGTCCGATTGCCATGGAAGCCTGGATGGAGACCGCTTATTGTAGAAGCTCGGATGGAGATCGGTTACCGTGGAAGCCCGGATGGAGACCGCTTATTGTAGAAGCTCGGATGGAGACCGGTTGCTATGGAAGTCCGAATGGAGACCGCTTATTGTAGAAGCTCGGACGAAGTCTACTTACCGTAGAAACTCGGATGAAGTCCGCTTGAAATAGAAGTTCAGACGGAATTCGCTTACTGTAGAAGCTCGGATAAAATTCGAAAGACGGTCGATCACTGTAGAAACTTCGATGGAGTCTGGTTACTGTAGAAGTCTTGCTGCTGGAGAAGTCTGGACATTGACGAAGCCCGAAAGAAGCTCGGAGTAAAGTCGATCGTGACAGGAGAAAGTCTGGAAGAAATTCGGAGAGTAGTCGATCACTGTAGAAAATCGGCTGATAGTGAAGCCTAGAGAGCATTTGGAGCAGTCCGATAGACGACTGAAGGAGCTTATTATAGGAGAAGTTCGGAAGGTATGATAGGAGTTCGTCCGTTGGAGGAATCTGGAGGACACTGTGGAAGGTCGACTGTTGGAGGAGTCCGGATGGTACTGTGGAAGCTCGGACGGTCGGAGAGTTCAGAAAGACGCCGCATAAGGTCGGAAGCCGGAAGAGTCTTGGGAGGATTGGCCTCTTACGAACTTCGGCTGGGATTATTTATACCCAACAGACATCATCCTGAATATTGTAGGATATTTATTGTTTATACTCTCTATTTTTGAGCTATCATTCTGTGTGCCTTATATGATTGTTGTAGCAATCTAAGATGGCACCCGCATGGATGGTTATATATTTCCTCCATTTAAATTCTGTCGTTCTCATCCGACTAAAGATTTAAATTCGTATATTCATTTATAAATATTACGAGCAGTTCATTGTCAACTCCAGTGAATCCGTGCTATAATATTCTTAGTCCATGTAGGTTATAGAGTAAATCGACTCCAATATCATTTGTGATAATACAGAATCTCATTCAAAAAAATTAGTCGAAGGATATTATTTAGATTTTTTGATTTTATATAAGTATTTAAATTTTTTTCAATAAATAATTAATATTAAATTAAATATATGCCCATACAAACCTCTATAATCATCCCGTTAGGTTGGTGCACTACTGCACGCTATTTCAGTGATCTTCATTTTGTGGGTTGTCCTGGGTCTAATTGCTCCATGAACCTGATATATGTTTCCATTGGTATTTGGGAATAACTATTGACGGTAGGAACAGTGAAACAAGTTAGATTGAAAACAAGGTGGAATTTAAAACTCTTCCGCACGATCTTTTACATAAGGTGGCAAAGACTGAAATCCCATAATGGAAGTCCTTAAAAGTAAACATTAAGGCCATCATCATCCTTATCGAAGTCACTCTAGTTTTCCAGTTCATTAGTCCCCACTCCAGCAATTCAAGCAACACTTGGAGTTCGAGATGAAATTCTGTATTTTTGACTCCCAGAAAGACAGTGATGTTGGTACTGTTTTCGGTGATAATACACTCTTCGTTTTCTCAAAAGGCGTAGAGGTGGTATTATTAAAATGGACATTTATAAATATCTCTTAGAGCCTGTTTGGGAACTCCAGCAGAATTATTGGATTTTTGGATTGGCCAGCCTGTGGCCTATGACAACCTAATATTACTATAACCCAAATCCTGTAGGAAGGAAAAATGTTCTTTTTTTCTTCATTCAAATTAAGAGGGCCACAGGCTGGAATTTAGTCTCGAACTTGAGAAGGCTCTTAGAAGACTGCTAGTTGAATGAGCCAATAGGCCCAAAATTCTTGCAAGTTCCTACAAGAATACTTAGATAGACCTTGGTTGCAGATGACTCAGTGGCAAATTATGCAGATACAAAGTCACCAATCTTAAGTTAATAGAGCTTATCTAGAATATAGAGCTGCCAAGGGCATGAATTGGTCAAAGGCACATAGATT
The DNA here is from genome assembly GCF_000442705.2 of Elaeis guineensis. Taxonomy (NCBI): domain Eukaryota; kingdom Viridiplantae; phylum Streptophyta; class Magnoliopsida; order Arecales; family Arecaceae; genus Elaeis; species Elaeis guineensis. Next base: position 93,637,276 of record NC_025999.2, on the reverse strand, counting down.
AGCCATGCGACTCCAACATATACAGTGAACAAATATATGATGGTTGACTTTAAGAGAGAAAATGTTGAATGACAAACACACACACACGAGCTGTTTGGATATAAACATGGCAATCGAGATACACGTTTGTGGAAACATTGACCAGCTACAGACTTTGTCGATTGGGTCACTGTTTGTTTTGTTTGTTGTTTTATACCCACCTACATATATGATAAAGTGGACATGAAAGGGGCTTAGGTCCTTCGAGCAACAAAAGTTTTTATTTCTAACGTAGAATTGTCTAATAATTTTGGTGATTCTAATGCTTGCATGAATATTAAAGTCGATCAACAATAAAAACTTTTTATTTCTACAGCAGAATGATCGAATAATTTTGATAATTCTAGAGCTTGTGTGAATCTTAAAGTCATCAAGCTTAAGTGAGACATAGTGTGGGACCCAAATATGTGGTGGCTCCTAAGCTCGCAGGAGTGTAACACACCTAAAAAGTCCTAGATGAGAAATATAAGGGTACTTATATGGTGCACATTGTGGTCGGCATGCCCTTTTCAGTGTTAGGCATATGTATTTGGATGCATATAGCATGGTAGATTGAATAATTTTATTTATAATGAATTACTTTAGTGGCATGCTAGGGATGGACTTCTCTAATTTATTTCTCTAATTTTTTAATATTTTATTTTTTGATTTTATGGAATGCATTCAGGAAAATCCCCTCGGTCAAATCTATCACCATTATGCATGTCACCCTCCACGAGGTGGGCCGTCACGGTTGATATCAATTGATGAGCAGAGGACCACAAATCTGATCCTTGTGTTGCAGCTGTAGCAAGTCCGTCGTCACAAATGCCGAAATTCCATGAATGCCAATGCCTGCATACACGCAGAACTGCTCTGTTATCTTCTAGCTAAAAGCTTTGCCAACAGGCCATAACAAGAACAGCATAACATTATTCATCACTGATGTAGATTATCACTTAGGTGCTAAATTTGGTTTCACCCCTAAGTCGATGAGATCTTATGAGTCACACATTCACCCCATCATAATGGAACTTCTCAGCATTGATAAATGTTGTTTTGGTGAAATAAAAGATATGTATATCTAATGATTAAGGTTTCCTTGAAATTCTTGCTATCAATCCCTTTGTAATGGCACTTTTTTAGATCAAATTATATTCGATGTATGGGCTCACCATGACACCATTGCTTGATCAGCTGATAGCCATAAACAAACCTGTCCCCTTCGAAAAGCACTGAGATGATGACTCTGGATCTTTCTTTTTGAAATATAGGAAGGCATTCTTGTCATCCATCTTAAAAGAATGTATGTTACTCTGTGAACTGCTTATGATAAAATATATCAAATGGCAGTTTAATTAAGTTGCTATACAAGCTTGGTTGAGGCCTGAGGGTGGATAACTGGGAATGATCCAAAATTGAGTCTACTAAGTGTATAGATCTATGGAAGAGCCCATCAGATTCGACTTTGAACCACCGAAAGCAGATGATATAAATAAAATAGTAAAAAGCCACCATCATTGAATCAAAGTCACAACCGTGGCACATGCCTGCACGCCTACAAAACAAAAAGAATGCGTACAACCTAGAAAACTCACTAAAGCAAGCCCTTTTAATTTGTCACCCTTCACTTATGGACAGTACGTGACTGATATCTACTAAATTACGAAACCTTGGAGGCTTAATTTCCTTTCTTTCGGGTAAAGTCGCAAAGAAGGTTTTCCATGTACCAAACAATAATTCTTCTCATTGTGGCCCTGGAAGTACCATCACAACACCCACATTGGTCTGATCAAGAGGCTTGTCTTTAAGGCAATGTATGAGGTATTCTCCATCCCATTCTCATCCAAAGAGTCGCATGTATTAGGCCCCAGCTAGTACGACCAAGTGGACTTGGCTACAGGTTCTGCTGGTAGAAGAGCGCCATTGTTTTTCTCCACCGTTCCTCAGTGCAAGATTTTTGCTTGCATATTAAAATCCATTGTCCTCTTTGAGTGGCTGGACATGGGATGGGACCATCCAGATCCTTTAAGCCGATAGTAGGTAAATAATTCCTTCTCCGCCGTTGCCTGGATTTGCCTCTTTATATAAATCTATTGTACTCTCCGCTACATGCATTGTTTCCTTGCTTGCCAATTAGTCCCTGGGCACTGTCGGCATGCAGTATGGGGTGGGCTAGCCAGGTGGCTCATCAATCGGCTCCCTTATCCTCAAAGGTGAGTATGGGGTGGGCTAGGATATGGGTTGTATCTTTGGGCAAAAAAAGTATTCACCTTCTTTCGCATGAATCTACTGTTGAATTGCACAATGACCGCTTCGAGATCTATGTAAATAGATGACCGAAAGAATTCATGGATCTCGCATCTGTGCAGCATATGATCAGTGATAGAAGATCCATCATTCTTTCACGCGAAATATACAACTCGAACCTAGTGGGTTGACATGCATCTTGTTTTTAACATTCTAGTCCCGGTGTCCTTTTATCTTCTTTAGTCGGTAGCATATATTAAAACTCAAAAAAAAAAAAATGCAAGATAGACTCTTAGAACTATTGACATGGTCGGCATTTTGTCACCAAATAATCTCTTTCATTTTTCTGAATTTTTTTTTTAAAAAAAAAACTCTTTCCAATTTCGATTGTAGCAAACAATTAATGATGTTGATTTTTTCTCTCTTTATGTGTTAAATGTCCGACGGGCTAAATTTTTGTGCACAGACATCTTAGTTTTCACTGCTTTCTCATCAACAGAACATTGATAGGGTGAATAATTTGTCCCTCCACCACCAAGATTAGATCAATGATGATGGTGTGTTAAAACTTTTTTCATATAATACTTGCTTGCTATTTGGCTAATGAGCATTTCTATCTTTATTACCATACAGAGAAGATGAGCATGCCCATGCGGAAGGACAGCGAGCACAGATCGAGAAACTTACATGACCTTTTTTTGATAAATGACAACCTAGTGATATTGTTCGTGTTTGATCATAAATTTCCAAGGAGATGTTCATATAGATTATAAGTCTATCGTTACAATGAAGTGGGTCTAAAGTCTGAACAAAATTGATACTCGTCTTTTTTTTTTTTTTTTTTGGTAAGAGTAGTCTTTCAATTAGTAAAGCAAAATCTGAAAAGCTACAGGCAAATTATGCAGGGAAAACTTTGTACATGCTGTATTCAGTCCAATTGAAATAAAACCTAGGAGGGGGGGAAGGGCAAGGAATCATCCATACAAACCTCTGGTTCTTAGCAAACTATCAACTGCCAAATTATGCCAATCTAGTACTCAGAAACCACCATTTTTTTGCTCACAACTCCAGAAACCAGTTGATTTTCACACCCTAATAATTCTATGCTGCAGATTTGAATTTTGCAACCTACAATCTTATATCACATAATTCTCAAATTTTCCAATGTCCTCACTCTAAAGATTTTCTTCGATAAAAACCATAGAAAATAATTTAAATAAACCGCAAGAGAGAGAGGATGCAACAAAAGTGATAATAGATGAGAGAGTGTAAAATATAAATTCTCATGTTGCTGTTAGAAGAAACAATCAGACAGCAGCAGCATATACAAGTATCTGAGAATTTACAATGACATACAAACCCAACAAAAATATCTCCATAAATTCTACTCTCTCCACACATCTACTTCTTTTTATTATTCAATAATAATTAGAATACAAAGCGAAGCCCGCCGGCCGGCCCTCAGTTCTCCGGTTCGGGGATAGCGGCTGGCAGGGGCGGAGAGGAGAGTGCCGCCGCCGAGAGGGCGTCGGCGAGGGCGCGCATCGCCTTCACCTGCATCTCCAGCGCTGCCACGTAGTCGGCCGCCTCCTCCAGCAGGCTCGGCGCCGAGAGCTTCCGGCACCCAGGAACCAGCCGGGCCAGCACGCGGAGCCGGTCCCTCACCTTCTTTCCCTTCAGCGCCGCCGGTGGAGGCGGCGGCGAGGGGGCCTTCCTGACGGGCCGCGGCTGCTGACGCCGCCGGACCTTGCCGCCGGCCTTGAGAAGGAGCTTGCGACGGCGGCAGCGACCGAAGAGGATGGCCCGGCTCCACCGGGACTGTCCCCGGGCGGTGAGGGCGAGGGCGGAGTCGGCCGCCTCCTTGACGGCCCGGGCCCCGCCGCCGCCGGTGCAGACGCGGGCGGAGCGGAGGGCCTCGAGGAGGCGGCGCCTGTAGATCCTCTCCTGGGCGCCGGTCCGCCACTTGGTCTGGGGCCGGGGGATCGGACCGGGCCGCGGTTTTTTCCGTGAACCGGACGCTGAGGAGGAGGAAGGAGATGAGGAGGAGATCATCGTGGGAAGGAGAGGAGGAAGGGAGGAGGAAGTAATGAATAATGAAACAGAGGTGGGTTCGGCGGTCTGCATATATTTATGGTGTTGTTGTTCGATGGGGGTTCATATTATTGGAGCATAAACTGTGGTCATGATGGGGACATGGGAAGTTTGTGAGACCCATGGCCGGACCCATGCAGATCAATTCACATGATTCCCCTATTATAATAGTGTTGACAGTTAGTATATTTTATTTTTTTGAGATTTTATTATTTGGTATTCTTTATCACCAAAACAATAGAGTTGATGCTTGCACCTGGGTAGGGTTTTTTTTTTTTTTGGTAAAATTGCACCTGGCTAGTTTAATAGGTTTACGCCTTCCAAACAACTAATAGAAATTGTTGTCTTGGTTCTGCGATGTTGTGCTGCATCATTTGCGCCCTCATCTTCAGCATGACACTAATGCAATGAATGAGGTTGTTTCAAAAGAAAGAGGCATCTAATTTGTCAAATATGATGAGCATACCTGTTCATTTTCTTGCATGGTGGTAAAAGATGAAGCCTTTACAAATACCAAATGTGTTTTCAAGCGATATGCATCTTTCTTTTTTTTTTTTTCATAAATTTCAAGGTGTTTTTATAGAAAGCAATAGATGATATGTGGCAATTTTGCTTGGAATGATCCATCTTCAATTCGGTATTTGCATGGATAAGCAAGAGTAAATTTAGAAAGAATTAAGAATGTAAAACCCATAACTAATCCTATTCAATGATTCTAGATGTTTTTTTTTTTTTTTAAACTCCAAGCAGCTCCTTTGCATTCCTATACTTGCATAATGTTAGAACTCCACTTGAAATCATCACCCATAGAAGTCTAACATGTTTACCTGAAAATTATGATGTAATGTTGCACTTAGAATAACTTCTCACGCATGAAATGAGTTGTTTGAGCTATTATTGAGTAATTAAATCTATGATTTGATACGTAATGTGATACGCTATTCATTGTAGTCAAGCATATGTGGCCATTAATTAGAAGGACGGCATATTTAACTAGTCGGTGCATGAATCAAGCAAATAAACAATAAATAAATAAATAAATATTTTATAGAAGCAAATCAAGTAACAATTATTGAGTGGATAAGATTTGTATAAATTCAGTCACAAACATCAATATAAGAATGATCCTTACCTAATGACACCCCTCCCACAAAACTTTACAATAAGATATCCTTCACTAAGGTTATCACATACCAGGTTATCATATACAGAGCCTTGCCTCCCCCGGCTTTGGCTTTCCCACCACAGCAGTGGGCGGCGGGGCCTACCATTTTCTTTCCCTTTGCCATCGCTTTACTTGGCTTTTTTATTAAAAGTTAATTAGTATATATGTATAGTTGTTGGGCTTCTGCTGGTGGTGCTGTTGGTGGTTCTCCTTTCAGTTGAACGTGCTAGTGGTTTCCAAAAACAAAGGATTTGGGGGGAAGAGGTGGGGGCTAATTAGGTGGGCAGGGATGTCTATTGCCAGTGATCGGATGATTGGATTTGATGTTAGCTTGCTCCTGTGGGTGGTACCGGTGGATTAGTTCAATTTCCTCCTAATGATGATTGCTCCCGGGGAGTTCATAGAAGTCATAGTTTTCTTTTCCATAATGGCTGAGTGCTGACACCTCTATTTCATCTGCCATCTTGAGATATCATATTTGTCGGAGCACCGGCTGCTTATTTCATTAACACAAAAATCAAACAATCTTTATTTTTGTGTGAAGAATGAAGATTCCTCACGGCAAGCCTAATTAGATAATAATTATTACAAGACTAAATGGCTCTCTTGTTTGGCCCTAAGAGTTCTGATTCAATGTGTGTTCCATGATTGGTTGTGATGGAACCTTATAGGCCCATCATGATTCCTCTGCCTGTCAATTATGTGGTTTGATGCGTTCGTAGATAGCTTCAAAAAGTCCACAGAATCGGAACATGGTTAACATGTGGCTGACATGAACTGCATTACACTCTTTATACGAGATTGCACGCGTGGGAGATATGGATTAGAAGGTGAGGTTAGGTGGTAGGATCTCATTTCAGAAGTTGAATGTTGCCTCTGTTCTTATGGGGCATGCAGGTTGATTTGTGCCACTGCATCTCTGCATCAAGTTTGATTAAAGCTGTAAATAGGTTGGTTTATATCTAAATCCAATCAAAGTCTGAATAGAGCTTGCTTATTCAAAATTTTAGTTAAGTTAATCCACATGTACATAGATTTTCTAATTTCCCATATACATGTGTTAGTGATTATAAAGAATACAAATTCGAGATCTTTTTTTTCTTTTTATGAAATTCGGACCGGCTCTCCCCAAATCCACTCCTGCATATTTATAAATATAAACCTAGTACAGTTTGTAAACCTATGATTTTAATAATCCACGGTTCCAAGAGAATTTTCAATCCGATCATCCAAACAGACCTAGAATCCTTTCATCATAATGCGGCCCTTGGATTCTTTTGAACAAAAGCGTAACATGAGGAGTTTTGTTGGGTGTTCTTCAAAAAACAAATAATTGTAGGGTGGTGAGGATCCCCACAATCAAGCAGGAACGCCGGGATGTGCACCAACCCATTGGAAAGAGATGGAATGAACGTTGCGGGATTTAATTGTGATGTTGTTGGATGGCAGCCCTCTTGATACCAAGAAGATTTACCATTCGAAAACTTGCAAGTGGGCGGTGTGAATTAAGATCTATCATGGGTGCCCGAAGTATTCCGAGGTGCGCCCAGTACGTAAGAAATATTACCTATAAATCTGAGTAATGTTATGGACCCATGATATCCATGGACAATAGTTTTATTTAATTATTTTTGCGATCCCTTCATGGCAAAAGGTCATAAGTAACATCATACACCATGCTCACTGGAAGACCAAAAGTGACATGGCACCGGAAGTTAATGTCGATCCAGACAGCTCCACTTCATAACAAAGACAACGCCCAGGAACCTCTAATTTTGAGCGACTTCCATTACAGCGATGTGATGATTGGAAGCATAAATCGTCCAAGGAGGTTTGTAATCTAGAAAACGAGTCTTCCATTAAAGCAAGTTTCTTTCGAGTCCTGTTAAATCATCAACTGAACAAAAAGGCAGGCACCCTCAAGAAGGCAATGTTTTGGACGTTTTCTTGTGTTGGGAGTCACAACCTTAGATCACGAGTCCATCAAATGTAAGGGATATCCTTTTGATGCACTACAGAATTGGAATTTTGATACCATGAAGAAAGCACCATGAATCACCGGAATGCCATTCACCGACACAAGAAAAATCTCTCTTCTAACTCTGCAGGCATCTAAGAGGACTTGATCAACATTCATTAGGTTATTGTAATGTGATCCTAGTGTCTCAAACTCGGTTAATGATTACCATGTGCTAACTTGTATTACTCATCAAGGCCATGTCGCTAAAGTAACATGAAGCATGCCGGTTATGACTTATGAGCCAGATGTCATCCCATGAGATGACTCATTCTGAGTTTATAAACTCACTGGTGGTTCCAGAGTCACCAGTCTCAGATACAGAGACCATGAAGATTCCAAATGACAGCAGCAAATGTAACAAAAAGCTGTACTTATTCACGCAAGCCTACAAAATGGACTCAATTGTGTTTCACCAAAGAAACAGCCAAAGACCCGCAGATTGAAAGGCTCTCCAATGGACACAGGCTTGAAGTCACTCATTGCTGTTTGCCTCCTCAGGAGCAGCATTGCCTCCATCTATGGGGTAACCAAAAGGAAGTTAGCAATTGTCCATTTTATGACGAAAGATAAAAACAAAATGGAAATGACAATCATCAGAAATACCATCAGCATCAGAAGACGTGTAAATCGACCGCCGTGAGCGCACTTGCTGGTGCGGTGTAGGCTAAGCACAAATTAATGTAGCATAAGCATATGAAAAAACATATGATGCACATAACATGAAGGTCAATTCATAATCTGAGCATAAACGCAAGCAGTAATCAAGGTATAGTTGCATTTCCTCTGGGAAAGAGCATTAGAAAAATTATATCATGCATCCATTGATGTGCATACCTGAAGAACAAGTTATTGTGGTGAAAAGGAACTTTCCGTTTTACACGTTGATATAATGTCAGTGAGCATGCTGGGAAAGAGAGAACAGATTTATCACCTGTAGCTTTGGGCGAAGTGCCTCAAGTGGTCCTTTGGGCTTCCCACCAGGTGCACCTTGCTGTTGGGAATAAGAATAGATAGATGAATATTGTATGCCTAGCTGGTTCAATTAGACGAAAACCATATCATACAGTCTGATGGTTACAGATTCATATAGTAATACCTTTCCTAAAGCCCAATCAGCAGAATCGAAGTAGGCACGTTCATGATCCTGAATATAACAAGTAAAAGTTAGTTCTTCAAAAGCATGATAGTAACAACCATTATAAACCATTTTTCAGCTCTATGCAAAGCAGCATTATTGATAGTTCCCAACCAGAAATAGGTAGAAAGCAAATACCTTCGATATAAGAGGCGGTTTTTTGGGTAATATTCCTCCATATTTTTTCCTGATTGCTTCCTCCTGTAAAAGAGACAAAACCAGTCTTACTAAACATGATTTGAAAATCTCAGCAGGCTAGAATGGCTCGAAGCCACAAACAAATTCATCATGTGTTGTTACCTATAAGAACAAATTTCCAATAATTATTCAATCTAATACACCAAGAATTATTTTCAGATTTATTTAAAAATGCAAGGGAAGAAAGGAAAGCAAAAGAAACCACAATTATCACCTCTGCTTGGGATGACAGCATCGAATTCTCTTCATTTTGGTCCATTAGGTCGGGAACCTCCTCAGAAGCATGCTCATTGGCATCAATGGTCTTTGTGTCCGACATGTTGAGCTCAAAGTGCAACTGAAAGCAAGTGTTTTTCCACTTGTCATGATCCCATCATCCATGGGGAACAAGAAAGCTTAATTCAATTCATATAACATGGCAATTAAAGCAGATAGACCATGACAAGTGGTTTGCTACCATTCGGAAGAACTTAACGATTACAAAATTAACTTACAAACAGAATTACACAAACAGAGGAAGGAATTTATTATATGCTAAGGTCCAGAACCACAACAGAAGACGAGGAACTAGATAACAAGTTACAAATATTAGCAAATTAATCATAGAGAAAGTAAAATAAGTATAAATTGGATCATTGAAGTTGGGTCTGCTAAGGGATCAGATCGTTACCCACAACCAAGGTTTGGTAGGTTAAGTTGACTGGATAACCCGACTAGACAACCTGACTAAGAAATTGGACTAGGCTTGTGTTTGGATCAATGCAAATTGTTTATAACCCAGCTTGACTTAATTATACATTATATAAAAACATATATAACAAAAATATGTCATAAGGTTTGCTGTTAGGTCAAGCTCTAAGTGTGGGACCTAATTATCAAGGAGAGAACACCCATTCATCCATCCCCTGCCCTCACTATCCTCAAAAGCAGATAGACCATACCCCATGTTCCATCACTCTGGTCATCATCACTCTCCACTACCATCCATGTCAACTGTATTGAGAAGCGACCGGCAACCAGCACATCTAGGAGCCAAAGTAAGTCTCTCCACACCCTCCCCTCTCTCTCTCTCTCTCTCTGTGCGTGCGTGCGTGAGTGCGTGTTTGCCTCTGCCATTCTGCCTTCACGCACCCTCAAAACCATCCAACCCATTCCTCTCCCTCAGAATAAGAAGCAACAAAAAGGAAAAAGGAAAAAAGCAATTCAATTGCTGGCTCCATCTAACCCCAAATTCTAAACTCCCTCCTTTCTTCCTTTTCATAAACTAGTTAAGTTTTCAGATTGCTTTTCCAATCTTTGGTTGGTTCAGGCCTGATAATTGGATCGCATCGGTTTGTGCGCTCAAAAGCTCATATAGAGTTCAGATCAATCCTCATCCGTCCAAACCCGATCCATTAATTGAAAGTCTGAAAGATCTTCAAGTGTGATTTTTTTCCAAAATGAATGAAACTATGTATCATATTTTGGGACATAAACCTAAATATAAATGCATGCTTAAGGGTTAAATTAGAGGGTCACGTTGTAGGAGGAGGAAGGACACAAAACTTTGCAATAGAAGAAAATGTTGCTAGAGTACAAAAAACAGCTTTAGCATGCACAATGTATTGAGTTGCAAACAAGAATGAAATAAACAGGGTTAGCTTGTCAAACCACAAAAGTCATGTGATGGACCAAAAAAAACTCTAAAATGCTTAGCACTGCAGCTTGGAGACTGCCAAGATAAATAAAATCCCGCAAACAAACATGTGCATTTTCATTAGCTTGATAAGGATAAACAGGAAGTGCCAAATAGAATATCCAACACAAACAAACTACATCTTAGTTGTAGAAGGTCAAACAATCATACAACAAACTAAATCCAAGATCCCATAAAAACTCCATGAAACAGCAAAGTAACATCACCTAAAGAATCCTTTAACAAGAAATGAGTTTATAACACTGGTGAAGCATCTAACATTTTGAGAAAAGGATACTTCAAACTCTCCAGACAAGTGAAACAAGAGCCAAAGGCTGCTATTAGATCCAACACTAAGCAAACAAAATGGTCAATCATTATAGGGAGGATATGAGAGACACTTCAAACCTCATAAACTCCCAACATGTACATACATATATAGAGAGAGTAAAGCTAAGATACTTTTAGAAGTAGTTGATCCCTACTACATCACGGAAAATCAGTAAATTAATAACAGCCCTCTAAAATGAAAATCATTGATCATGATTTATGATGTTTCTGTTGGCTAGAGACCAAAAATCACATGCTGTGGAGGTCTCCTAAGTCTTACCTATGCATCAAGTGGATACAAAATTTATATGGCCTTAAAAAAATTGCTGCACTACTTATATTTCTATCTTCCATTTTGTGCTTACTTGACGCATAGTAAGAGATCTCTAAAGCACTTGATTTTCTTTCCAAAGCATCATAGATAATGATCGAAGGCCTGAATATTCATTTTCAAGAGGCTAGCATTTGCTTTTGATCAAAGAAAGAGTGGGCCAACAACTCCCACAGTATTCTAGCTTTCCTCTATTTTACATAAATACAGACAGACAAACGTGTGTGCATGTGTATGGATGAAACATAGGTGGCACCCACTTAAGAACCATAAAAGAAAAATATTCAAGATCCTGGGTAAGAAAAGCATTTCCTACAAAGCGAATATTCAAGCCTTGCATGGTGCATCCATGGGAGCTGTCTACATAATGACTGCAGTCTCATAATGACAAAAAGCCAAAACGTATAAATTTATGCACATGTCACAACTAAAGCAAGAATGAACATACTACAAGTGGATGCATCAGAAACACATTCATACTCGATGTGCAGAATAGATGTTCTCTAACAACAAAGTGGGCAAAAAAAAAAAGAACTAAGCAGAACATAATGTTTGAAGTTTCGCTTGAAGCCCCAAAACCAAACCCATGCCATTGTTTTGTCAATTCATCATTCTTTCAAATGTTGGGAGGATCCTGTCTAAATTAAATTTAGACTTTGCGTGTATCAAGAAGATCTGCAATCTTATGATTCAAACAGATAGCAGAGGGCCGGCTATCCTGAAACTCAAATCTCATAGATATTTGATAGTCATACATGAGATTGCTATCAAACTACCATGATATATGACAATATAAATATGATTATCTTTACATTATCATCTTGTAGTTATTTTTTTCATTGTCTCAATGCAAAGCCACAAAAATAATCCAAAGGGGAGAATTATTTTACATGCTTGAAAATAATGTCTAATTTATTTTCATGATTTAGTAATTGTTTTTCCTATATCTCCTTGATTCTAATTAATTTATAATTCTTAAATTCTTCAAGCAAAGTTGTGAAAACAAGAGCTAAACTACCAAAATCATAACCTATTTGATCTACCCCAAACCAAAAACAAGTTTTCCCACTTTCCTACATAAAAACATAAAAATGAATATTGCTACATAGAAGTATGGAGATGAAGCAATGTTGCATGGCGTAGTATTCATTTTTCAGTTTGACATCTACATCTATTTGAGCCAAAAACCTACAAATGGAGAGCTTCTAATGTCTCTTTCCAGTAATTCGATCAAAGTTTTTTTTTTCTTTCTTTTTTTTTTTTTGATCTACCCCTCCTCTTTTTGAGCTCTTCATTTTACATACAAGACAGCATACCATACCAAGGACGTGCCAACTCATTTTAACATACTCATGAGATTCCTCTGTCATGGTCATCTCCACCTTAATACTCCCAACATATTACCAAACAAAGTAAAGAGGGTAGATAACAAAAATATTAAGATCTGGGGATGCTATAAAGAGAATGATGGAGAGGGAAAAAATCATAAAAAGGAATATCCAATTACAATTAACTATAGAGTTCTAATGGGATCTGGTGTTCTAATACAGGTATGTTCGCACCCAATAAATTATATAAAAAGAAATCCAATTGCTTAGAAAGAAGTATAAAGCTTATGACAGAAGGGGGTCTTTCCATGGTGTTATTGAAGGGGTTGAGACATGAGAGGTTTGTATGAAAATACTACTAGATATACTATAGTGAAGATCTCTTGTTTAGATATATGAACATTTTTTCAAAAATATCATAATAGTTGAAATTAGGGTTTTTTTTTTTTTTCCTACTAGAGTCAATGAATTAGCATCACTAGGTGTTGATTTTAGGATAATGTCGCAATAAACTTTGGTTTTTTTAATAATTAAACCATCTATATTATTAATGCTATCGTAACTTATCTGGTTGCCCTGAAACATTATTAGCTATGGGCACGCTGGCATGGTATTTTCGTTTCAATACAATTTCCACATCTTTATTAGCTAGCAAAATAAAGAAACTTCGCAACAATTACCTAATCAAGTGAAAGAACAAAAATACAAGTGGAATTCAATAGGAATGGGCATCCAGAAATGACTAATAAGTCGTTTGGAAATTGCTTATACTTACAGTTTGCACATGTCATAGAAACATAACAAATAATTTAGACATTTATCTCGTTCAAAATTTCAATTTTCGCATTGCCATGTATTTCCCAAATCACTTCACCAACCTCATACACATATGAGGTCAGAACACTCCATTTAGTACCATATAATGGTCTCAGCAATAAATTCAGAACAGGAAAGAACGAGTTCTAGAGCGTGCTTTATTAAATATCACAATAAGAAGCATTAAACAATCATTCAGTGACCAGAAAACAGTTTCTTGGATGACACAAGAAAATCACATTCTACATGACATACGAAAGTGGGTACGGATTAATATCAGAAACACTCTATTCCTAAATATCACAACATCGTGGTGCGTCCAAGCCACCAGATGTAGGTTTTGGGAAAAGCTGGAGACCGCAAGACCAAATAGTGGTCAAGAGACAGGAAATTAGGCAATGGCAAGTAGACTGCCGGATCCAAGGTAAGAAGAGATAAAAGAGATAACAATTGAGGAAGAAGAGATAAATGCCTCAAGAATCCAAAAAAAAACGACGGGGAGGGACGAAGGGACGGCGCGTACCCGCGGGAGGTGGTGGGCCGCCGGATCTGAGGGCGGCCAGCGGAAGACCTTCAGCAACTCGGAGTCACCGAGGAGGGACAAGGGAAAGGGAGAGGAGAGTCGGAATTGCAGAAACAATCTAGGGTTTCTACTTTTCTACCATTAGATAGGCCTCCCAATTTGATGATATCGTTACGCTCGCTAATATCAGTGCGCGTCATCATACCAGAGAGATTCGTAGGTAGGGAAGCAATATTAGCTTTGCAAAGGGGGTTATATGTAAGAATGCTTGTCATCGATTCGAACTAGATCCGGTACTTGCGATGCAGGAACTTCTTAAAATCTCTTGCTGCTATTATTACCGTCGATCACCCTCTAGAAAGAGGTAAAAAGATATATGCAAGCAGTTGAGTGCTTTTGGATCTTTCTCTCTTCTCACCTGGGAAATGGATCGCAGATTCAGTTTTGAGAAGACAATTGATGTGGTCCGGCCCGCCTTTGTTCTATCACCGCTGAGCTTTATGAAATGACCTTTTTATCAAAATACTCAGTGGCATCTAAATGGCCTCTGAGGATACGCAGAATTCTTTGTGCACCATAAATAATATACAAAATTCAACATAGAGTATATTATTTTATCTTATTGATCCACATAATTATTATTTTTAATATATATTTAATATTTATAATTTTATTTTTTTATTTAAAATTTTAAATGATAAAAATATTTCTAATTTTTATAAAAAATTATAATATATTATGTCCATATTACGACTTTCTCCATATAAAAAATCATAATTTGACATAAGATATCATAATTTTTTTTAAAAATAAAAATATTTTTATCATTTAAAATTTTTAAATCAAAAAATAAAACTGTAGGTATTAAATGTGCATTGAAAAATAATTAGATAAAAATATTCTTTATATATTATGATATTTTATGTACAGTAAGTCATAATTTGACATATGTATCATAATTTAAAAAAAAAAAATATTTTTATAATTTAAAATTTCAAACGAAAAAATAAAATTACAAACATTAAATATATCTTGAAAAATGATGACTATATGAATCAATAGGCAAAATGATATACTTATATTAGATTTTTTACATCGTCTGTAATACACAAAAAAATTTTTTAGAGAATATTAAGCTCAAAGGCCTGCTCTCTTTGGCCGGCTCTTCGAAGTGCTTGGAAACAGCCTTGCCTCTATCAAACCTTCCTGACTACCTGACACTCCTTGTAAACTTACTTTGAATGGCATCTTTTCTGTTAAGTCCTTTCAATTTTTAAACAATGGAGGTTTGGTATGCCCGTCCTGCAAGGTAATTCGAAGAGCTCAGATTCCGGAGAAGGTTAAGATCTTCCTATGGTTGGCTTTACGTAACAGGCTGCAGACTACCGAAATCCTAGCAAGAAAAGGGTGACAACCGACTTTAGGATGTTCATTTGTGGAGCAACAGTTGAAACAATTAGCTATCTCTTAATACAGTGCCCCTTCACACGATGAATACGGTCCATAATTAAATCGAAGCTTAACTTTCGGGGATGGCCTGTCAATCTTCACAACTTGTGGATACCTGGAGGAAGGCAAATTCCAGACCTGCTGCAAGGCGTGCTTTCGATCAGTTGCTTGCATCTCTTTGTTGGGAGTTGTGGCGAAAAAGAAGCGTCGGGATCTTTGTCACGCCTCCGACTCGAGATTTTAAATCGAAGGTCATGACAACCGCCGCATACTCATAAAAAACTCTTCCCATAAGCATGCAAGGCATCTTATCATACTATCCTAAAACAACAGCGGAATAATTAGTCAACAATTAAAATCTAAAATATAATGATCTAAATTTTTTTTTTCTTTAATATCTCAATAAATTCAACAACAATTCAAAGGCTTTGCATCAAATTCAATAAGCCTTTCGACCTAAAATAAAAGTACGAAGATTCTGCTTCTGATCACTCTTCTATTCATATCTTGTATCATCTTAATTCCTCAACATCTGTAAAAACAGTAAAATAAGAGGTAATGAGCTAGACAGCCCAGTAAGCAACGATCACTTCTTAACATATTTCATCAGGCATATAAGTAAATAATCATTTATAAAAAATAAGCATATAGAGTTCATCAATTCGAAATCAATTTCAATTATGCAATATAATTCATGCCAAATTCATTTCTTTTTCGAAATTTCAAATTTCTTTCGGGATTTTAATTTCTTTTGTTCTTCAATTTCTTTTCGTCAACCATGAGCTATGACCACATTTTCCCTGTGGTAGGGTCATAATACCGCGTATCTGCTTGCGGTAGGCTGCGAATCATCTGGCAGCCATGTCCTTTGGAACCGCTGGTCTCGCTGGCGGTTTGTCGCTGGTCTCTCTGGCGACATATCGCTGGTCTCGCTAGCGACATAAACCCTCAGGACAATAAATTGCCAACGTACATGCCCCCATTGGCAGGGTCCTTTACATAGTCAGGTTGTCAATTCTTATTGTTTCTTATATCATAATTCTTCATAAATCATGTTTCATATTCTAATTTCGATAATAAAACATATAATCATGTAGTATCGAAATCAATCAATGTAATGCATCATGAAATCAATATGTTCAATCATACTTCATCATAACATTTTAAATAAGATATTTTCATAATAAAATATCATTCATCCAATTCATGCATCGTTTCACAAATCATGTCAGAAAAATACATTATAATTTGTCGATAAATCTAGAAAAAGTGAAACATTACTTACCTCGAACGCATTCCAATAAATCTACATAATTCTATAAATTTTCTTCCAAAAATTCTATTCGTAGATCATATCGCGATATCCCATGATCAAACATCCACAATCCTATACAGAATCAATTTCAATAATTAGAAAGAATACGAATACCATATTTCAACGGTTTAGATTGGGTCCGATCATCTAATTTCATCTAATCAAAATCTAATTAGGACCTAAACGATCCAAAGTTTGACTATCAGATCACATCGGATTCGAAGTGATAGGACTGAGGTTTCTTCATCGATTTTATAAAATCAAGTAGAGAGAGAAAATCAGAGGAGAGAGAATTCATGAGGTACAATTCGAACTGATCAGGTGACACAATCCAACATTACGATTGATCCAATATCTTGATTGGTGAAATCAACATGATCAAATCAAGTCATGACTAGATCGGGATCATGGATGATCAAATCTAAAGATTCATTATCTGATCAAGGTGGGTGCCAGTACGCTGTCTGACAATCATGGATCAGGGTTCTTCATTAGAATCAGATCAGACTTATTAAAAGAAATTTCTTCATTCACTAACCTTTTTTTAGAGAGAGAATCAATCAAGAGAGAGAATATTTTAGAGAGAGAAAATTCTAGAGAGAGAAAATTTTAGAGAGAGAAAACTCATCTTGAATTCTTCAGACAATATGATTCAACAAATTCTGATCGATCAGATCAAATCATGCTAAAATTATCATGTGGATAATTCAATAAGATCATGAGAAATAAAATCTAAAAATACCTAATCTGATCAAAGTGGATGTCGGTGTATCGTCCGACGATCACAGATCAAAAATTCATTACGAGAATCATTTAAATTCATTATCATTCTTCTCAAAATTCTAAAAATCTTAGGAGAGAGAAATAATCTAGAGAGAAGATTTTAGAGAGAGAAAGTAGAGAGAGAAAGTTTAATTCTAGAGAGAGAAAATACTAGTTCAGGCTGAAGAGAGAGAGGGAAGAGAGAGAAACTCTTTTTCTCATATTTTATTATTTATATCATTATTTATTAATTAATTTAATAATTTTTTTTTCTTTTCTTTTCTCTCTCTCTTTTTTTTTCTTTTTCTTCACGGAAGAGAGAGGAGAAAATCCTATTTATTATTATTATATTATTATCATATTATTTTTCTTCTTTCTTTTTTTTTTCTTTTCCTTTTTCTTTTTTTTTTCTTCTTTTTCTTTTCTTTTTCTTTTCTTTTCCTTCTTCTTCTTCTTTTCTTTTTCTTTTTCTTTTCCTTCTTCTTCTTCTTTTTCTTTTCTTCTTCCGTGGACTTATTTTGGGCTGAAACAGGAGACCTTGAGGTCCCCTCGTTGGATGGCCGGCCGACGGCACAGCCGGCGTGGGACGACCATCGACAGGAGAGGAGACGTTCCGACGGCAAGGGGCGGCCAAACCGATGGTCGGCGGTGACCACCGGCGACGGCAAAACGGTAAAAAAAGAAAATTTTTCCGCAACAAAATCCGGCGACTCCGGTCGCCGGCGAGCGTGCACATCGGCACGGGAAGGAAGGGGGAGGAGAGAGGAAGGGGAGGAAGCTTACCTCCGACGCCGGCGAGGCTTTTCCGACGAGAAATTGGATGGCACAAGGACGGGTCTCCGCGGGATTTTTCCGGCAATTGCCGCCGTTTTGCCTCGGGATTTCTCGATGAGAGGAGAGAGGCGGGTTCTCCTCCTTAAATAGAGCCGGTGGAAACTTGTTTCCGACTCCGATTAGGAGCCGGTGAACGGAGGAAGAAGACTCTCTTCGGGAGTCTTCTCCCCTGTTTTTCTGTTTTTTTTTTTCGTTTAGGTTTTGGCTGGGATATCACATTCTTCTCCTCTAAAAGAAATTTCGTCCTCGAAATTTTTCTTGCTTGAGTCTTCATAGTTTCTTACTTGAATCTCATCCATAAATATTTTAATATTCTAATTCTTGATATAAATTTATTCTTAAATCATTTCATAAGGAAAAAGTCAATACATTAATATCGATCTGATACGGAACCATTCATTTTCTTATTTATCAAGATCAACATCTCAAAGATTTTCAATATTTCAAGATTTTGAAATTATGATCTCATTTCCTGTAAAAAATCATATTCAATATCTCATGACTCAAATTAAAATCAAATCTATCTCTTGTGAATAGAAGAAGATCAATGTCTCTATTCTTGCATAAGAACTTCATTCATCATCATCATTCATTTTATTTCAAAATATTAATCACTCTTAATTTCAACCCATCATAAGATAGAAAATCATACTTCTATGAGTCATATGATGACATCCCAATCAATCAAAATTCAAAAATATTTTTTCTTATTCGTACTTTTAAAAATTAAAAATTTATCATTTCAATCTCATTCTCGAATTTTTGATATTTAATTCTCAATACAACTTCATCATTAAGTTATTTCATAAAGATCAATATCACCATTGTTGATTTAAATCAATATCACTATTTTTAGTCATCAAAATTTTCTTACTCAAACCCTCAAACTCTTAAATATTCTAATTCTTGAAGCAAATTTTATCATTAAGTCATTCAATAACTCAAAAATTGATCTAAATTAAAACTATATTTTTCTTATAATCAAAATCAATGTCTCTATTCTAAGTAAGTATATAAATTTTCTTTATCTAAACATTAACAACTCTTAATTAATCGATTCATTATCAAATTATGAATAACTCCAATCTATCTTTTGTAGAACAATCGTCAATAGCAATAGATAACCTCAATCTTTTTCATTCAGTCTGAGAAATAATAATAATCAAAAGAGTTCTAACTTCAAATTTCATTATACCCTGGAGATAATTATTTGAGTATACTAATCTAAGATCAAAATCATCATTCGATAAATAATCTCAAATTCTTTCTAATAAATAGAGAATTATAAAATTTAATTCTAAGATAGAAAAAATTTATCTCTAAATATTCTAAATCTAAAATCAAAAATCAAAGGTCCACTCATCCTAGAATTAGGATGCTAATTATTTTTGTAGCATAGTAGATGGAAGCTCTACTTTTAAAAATCACATTAGGATATCTAAAATAATTCAAAATTTTAAAATATTATTCTTTCTAATATCAATAAATTTCTTGTATCAAACCATATCATTTATCATAATTCTTTGACTCAAAGAATCAACATTCTTGACTTACTCAAAGTAATCCAGATTACCATGCTTCCGCTGCGCACTCTGATCTAACAATCAAAATTTCTTAGCTTCACCAAAAAAAATTTTGATCAAATTATTTCTTTATCTTATCAATAGAAAAGATCTAAAATTTTAAATTTCAATTGAAGTCAAAGATTAACTTTCGATTCTCATTCATACCTTTACTGGTATACAATAATCTTGATTAACCTTTGAGTCCAATATCATATTTAAACCATCATATAGATTTACTATAATCAATATGAATCAAATCTTAATTCTCATATCAATTCAATTCGATAATTTCCAAATCAAAATCTTTATAAGTCAAATTAATGAAGAAAAAAAAAATCCTTCGATGCTTCACCAAATTTGGACATAATCTTAATATATAAGAACTTCAAATCATTATTTTTTTCTAAAATTTCTATCATCAGGATCTTCAATATCTATCAAATATCCTTTCATAACAATCATACAAGCTTCAAAAAAAAATCAAATCTCCATTTAATGGTAGTTTCAATTAGGGACCTCGTTAACAAAAGCAAAGGAACTCCATATCAATACCTAAATCCAAAATTTCTAAATTATAAAATTCACATGGATCCCTTAGTCTGAAATAAATATAAATCAGATCTTTTATCTTAATCTGAAGATATCAATTTTTCATTAACAACCTCAACAATAATATCAGAAAATCTCTTGATCAACTTAGATACGAAGTCTTTAAATTAAAATTTCATACACATCATGTAGTCTCCAAGGGACATAATAAGATCCATTATTTAGATCTAAGGATGATGATTAAAGCTTCCAGTACGATGAATATCCTATAATCTCAAAATCAATTTCATCAATAAGACATAGGTTTCTTTGCAATATCCTCAAATATGTATTCATCATAATATGCAACTTTATATATAATCCACATACCAAATTCAATTTCGATAAATATTCCAATCAAGCATCATAAAAGATTTTTCTTAGTCCATCCTGGAACAACATTTTATTATCAAATCTTTATCTTGTCAATAATAGTCAACTTCTCAACTAGAAGTAATATCATAGTATTATTCTCACATCGAATTTGAACTTACGATTCACTTGAATAACCTATGATCAAATTAATAACTATAATACACAATAAAACTTTATGTCAATCCTTTTGTGATTACTTTCGATCAAGATCTAACTAATCATATCATGATCTATAGATCATCCATCATATTTCAAATTCTATATGTTATAATCTCTTGTGATCCTTTTATATATAATCCCAATGTTTAATCAAAATTTATAAATATTTCTCCCACTATAATCATCAAAGATCTACACTATAATGTCCCTGGTGTCTATCCACTTACACCCATTCTATATCTGATTCTATGTTTCATAATTCATCCACTTATGCTCTGATACCACTATAATTGTCACGCCCCCGATCCGAGATTGTGAATCGAGGGTCATGGCAACCGCCGCATACTCATAGAAAACTCTTCCCATAAGCATGCAAGGCATCTTATCATACTATCCTAAAACAACAGCGGAATAATTAGTCAACAATTAAAATCTAAAATATAATGATCTAAATTTTTTTTTTCTTTAATATCTCAATAAATTCAACAACAATTCAAAGGCTTTGCATCAAATTCAATAAGCCTTTCAACCTAAAATAAAAGTACGAAGATTCTGCTTCTGATCACTCTTCTATTCATATCTTGTATCATCTTAATTCCTCAACATCTGTAAAAATAGTAAAATAAGAGGTAATGAGCTAGACAGCCCAGTAAGCAACGATCACTTCTCAACAGATTTCATCAGGCATATAAGTAAATAATCATTTATAGAAAATAAGCATATAGAGTTTATCAATTCGAAATCAATTTCAATTATGCAATATAATTCATGCCAAATTCATTTCTTTTTCGAAATTTCAAGTTTTTTTCGGGATTTTAATTTCTTTTGTTCTTCAATTTCTTTTCGTCAACCATGAGCTATGACCATATTTTCCCTGTGGCAGGGTCATAATACCGCGTATCTGCTTGCAGTAGGCTGCGAATCATCTGGCAGCCATGTCCTTTGGAACCGCTGGTCTCACTGGCGGTTTGTCGCTGGTCTCTCTGACGACATGTCGCTGGTCTCGCTGGCGACATAAACCCTCAGGACAATCAATTGCCAACGTACATGCCCCCATTGGCAGGGTCCTTTACATAGTCAGGTTGTCAATTCTTATTGTTTCTTATATTATAATTCTTTATAAATCATGTTTCATATTCTAATTTCGATAATAAAACATATAATCATGTAGTATCGAAATCAATCAATGTAATGCATCATGAAATCAATATATTTAATCATGCTTCATCATAACATTTTAAATAAGATATTTTCATAATAAAATATCATTCATCCAATTCATGCATCGTTTCACAAATCATGTCAGAAAAATATATTATAATTTGCCGATAAATCTAGAAAAAGTGAAACATTACTTACCTCGAACGCATTCCAATAAATCTACATAATTCTATAAATTTTCTTCCAAAAATTCTATTCGTAGATCATATCGCGATATCCCATGATCAAACATCCACAATCCTATACAGAATCAATTTCAATAATTAGAAAGAATACGAATACCATATTTCAACGGTTTAGATTGGGTCCGATCATCTAATTTCATCTAATCAAAATCTAATTAGGACCTAAACGATCCAAAGTTTGACTATCAGATCACATCGGATTCGAAGTGATAGGACTGAGGTTTCTTCATCGATTTTATAAAATCAAGTAGAGAGAAAAAATCAGAGGAGAGAGAATTCATGAGGTACAATTCGAACTGATCAGGTGACACAATCCAACATTACGATTGATCCAATATCTTGATTGGTGAAATCAACATGATCAAATCAAGTCATGACTAGATCGGGATCATGGATGATCAAATCTAAAGATTCATGGTCTGATCAAGGTGGGTGCCAGTACGCTGTCTGACAATCATGGATCAGGGTTCTTCATTAGAATCAGATCAGACTTATTAAAAAAAATTTCTTCATTCACTAAACTTTTTTTTAGAGAGAGAATCAATCAAGAGAGAGAATATTTTAGAGAGAGAAAATTCTAGAGAGAGAAAATTTTAGAGAGAGAAAACTCATCTTGAATTCTTCAGACAATATGATTCAACAAATTCTGATCGATCAGATCAAATCATGCTAAAATTATCATGTGGATAATTCAATAAGATCATGAGAAATAAAATCTAAAAATACCTGATCTGATCAAAGTGGATGTCAGTGTATCGTCCGACGATCACAGATCAAAAATCCATTACGAGAATCATTTAAATTCATCATCATTCTTCTCAAAATTCTAAAAATCTTAGGAGAGAGAAATAATCTAGAGAGAGGATTTTAGAGAGAGAAAGTAGAGAGAGAAAGTTCAATTTTAGAGAGAGAAAATACTAGTTCAGGCTGAAGAGAGAGAGGGAAGAGAGAGAAACTCTCTTTCTCATATTTTATTATTTATATCATTATTTATTAATTAATTTAATGATTTTTTTTTTCTTTTCTCTCTCTCTTTTTTTTTTCTTTTTCTTCACGAAAGAGAGAGGAGAAAATCCTATTTATTATTATTATATTATTATCATATTATTTTTCTTCTTTCTTTTTTTTTTTCCTTTTTCTTTTCTTTTTCTTCTTTTTCTTTTCTTTTTCTTTTCTTTTCCTTCTTCTTCTTCTTTTCTTTTTCTTTTTCTTTTCCTCCTTCTTCTTCTTCTTTTTCTTTTCTTCTTCCCGTGGACTTATTTTGGGCTGAAACAGGGGACCTTGAGGTCCCCTCATTGGATGGCCGATCGGCAGCGCAGCCGGCGTGGGACGACCATCGACAGGAGAGGAGACGTTCCGACGGCAAGGGGCGGCCAAACCGGTGGTCGGCGGTGACCACCGGCGACGGCAAAATGGTAAAAAAAGAAAATTCTTCCGCAACAAAATCCGGTGACTCCGGTCGCCGGTGAACGTGCACATCAGCACGGGAAGGAAGGGGGAAGAGAGAGGAAGGGGAGGAAGCTTATCTCCGACGCCGGCGAGGCTTTTCCGGCGAGAAATTGGATGGCACAAGGACGGGTCTCCACGGGATTTTTCCGACAATTGCCGCCGTTTTGCCTCGGGATTTCTCGATGAGAGGAGAGAGGAGAGTTCTCCTCCTTAAATAGAGCCGGTGGAAACTTGTTTCCGACTCCGATTAGGAGCCGGTGAACGGAGGAAGAAGACTCCCGAAGGGAGTCTTCTCTCCTGTTTTTCTTTTTTCTTTTTTTTTTTTCGTTTGGGTTTTGGCTGGGATATCACAATCTTCTTGAAGAAAAGAGGTTCAACCACCATTATGCGGCAAAAAATCTTCCACACATTCAAATTTTAGGAGCACCTGTGTTCTGTGAAGTACCATGATGGCCATGCGAAGATCTGGAGGGAGCTGGAGCCTCCTATGAGTCCCATCTATTGTGGGCAGACCGTGGGGGACCTTTCTTAATAATCTCACATCGGGCAAAATTCTGGAGTATCCTGTACTTAAGTGGGATACGAGTACGCATTCCCTCATGAGGTATCTTTTGCCTGTTACTCAGGCCGAAGAACAAAATCGTGACTCCGGATGCACGTGCGTTCAAAGTGGCGACATCCCTGGAGAGCGGACAATACTTCGTGAGGTCCGAGGCGATGTCTCCGACGATCCTTGACACGTGCATACATCAGTGACGCGCCAGATAGGGGCACCCGCCCCCTGCCCTCGCACAGTAACCCTCCAGAGTGGGGGACTGTGTTGTGGACAGACCGTAGGGGACCTCCTTTAATAGTTCCACAGATAAAATTCTAGAGTGTCATGTGCTTAAGTGGGATACGAGCACGCATTCTCTCACGAGACGCTTTTTGCCTGCCACTCAGACTGAAGGACAAAATCGTAATTCCGGATGCACGTGCGTGTAAAGTGACGATGTCTTTGGAGAGAGCGGACAATACTTCATGAGGTCCGAAGTAATACCTCCAACGATCCTTGATACGTGCACACATCACCGTCCAACCTCAGGCTGACAAGATTGATTGTTACTGTTGTGTCCTTAGTTTTTTTTGGTGTCCGAAATCCGTGTAAATTCTTGGCGTACTCCTAAACGCTCATCCCAACCTTGTAAACTCTGTTCTATTCTCTCCTCTTTTTCCTTGATAAGACAGGATGGCAATCTCTGCTCCCCTTTATCTAAAAAAGTCAAAACCAGTTTACATAATCTCAGTGATATTTTAGAGTTACGTTGTATGTGCTTCGAATAGACCATTGGTCATAATACATAGTCTTTATTCTGGGTCCAGCTTGTGGGTTGGGTTAGGAGGGTTGGGCTGGGAGAGCCTCCGTTTGAAATATGAGTCCAGCTTCTTACCTGTTAAAAGTGATCCCATAAAAAACCCATGCAGCGGGTGGTTCAGAGGAATTGGAAAGGAGCTGATCATTGCCCACCAGATGAGCGTCTCTCTATTTTGTTGGAGAAAGTCAAAACAAATCTGCGTAAATGGAATAAATATAAGGTTTGCAATATTTTTCGACGAGGAGAAGAGTTATATCAGCAAATTTTGTCCCTTCAAATTATGGAATCACAGTCTTCTTACTTTGATCATGGCTCCCATATGACTCCCTTGCGACTGCTACGTGAGTACAATATGAATCTATCTATGCAAGAGTTATTTTAGAAGCAGAAATCTAGGGTCCAATGGTTGCAGCTAAGAGATCGGAATACAAAGTTCTTCCATCGGTCAACTATTATTCGAAAATGACGTAGTCGAATTTCTGCATTAAAAGATAGCAGTGGGCAGTGGGTTTACGAGGACCAAGCTGTTCGGAATGTTCTACTTCAGCACTTTGCTAATAGATGGCAGGTTAATCATAGAGCAGAAGAGCTGTGGCTGCCGGTTCTATCTTCGGTTATTCCTAATGAGCAACATCAATCTCTCCATGCTCTTGTCATAGAAGAGGAAGTATTTATTGCTGTTCATATATAATATTAAACCTGATAAGGCACCAGGGCCAGATGGATTTCCTGCATCTTTCTTCCAGGACTTTTGGCATCTTATTGCAAGAGAGGTAATTGAGGGAATGCAATTTTTCTTCACTAAAGCATCTACGTTGCCGACTTGGAAATACACATATCTCACTTTTATCCCTAAAATTGATAATCCTGCACTACCTGCTGACTTTTGCCCGATCAATTTATGTAACACACTGTATAAGGTGGTGGCAAATATCCTTCTCAACCAGATGAAGCCTTTATTTCCTCCTCTAATCTCCTCTACTCAAGGAGCATTTATTGGTGGGTGTAGTATTGTTGAAAACATCTTAATTGCCCAGGAGCTTATGCATTCTCTTGAGCATGCTCCTTCATCCAAGGGTCTTTTAATAGTCAAGATGGATATAGAGAAAGCCTATGATCGAGTGCAGTGGTCTTTCTGGACTCATGTATTGCAGCTCTTCAATTTTCCAAATCTGGACTCATGTATTGCAGCTCTTCAATTTTCCAAATCAATTTATTCACTGGGTCTTGGCATGTATTTGCTACCTGTAATATGCTCTTCTGGTTAATGAATATCCCAAAGACTGGTTTGGAGCCTCCCGTGGTTTACGTCAAGGTTTCCCTATGTCACCTCTATTATTTATTCTTTGCTCTGAAATCTTTTCTACTACTTTGCAGACCACAGTGCAAGCCAAGCTTCTTCGTCATTATATTCTCCATCCGCATGGCCCTTGTATTTCACATTTATTTTTTGCTAATGATTGTCTTCTTATTACTAGGACAATAGTTCGTGATGCTTAATCTCTGAAGATCATTCTAGAAATCTATTGCTCAATTTCGGGCCAGCAGGTTAATTCTTCTAAATCTTACCTTATTATTAGTCCCTCAACCCCTCCTGCTGTAAAGCACCTTATTTCTTTCATTTTTGGTATGCCTCGCAAATGTGGAACTTGGAAGTATCTTGGGGTGCCTATTTCAAGGAACAAGCTTGCTGCTGCTGATCTAAATATCCTTTTGGATAAGATTATGGGCAAGATTATGATGTGGAAGTGGAAGGCTCTCTCCTTTGCGGGGAGAGCAACCCTTCTACAATCAATCTTGTCCTATATTCCGATATATATGTTATCTTCAATCTCTATCCCTCTTGGTGTGCTTAAACAAGTTGAGCTTGAGTTTCGGTCTTTTTTTATGGGGCCATGCCTCAAATATAAAAAAATTACATCCTATCTCTTGGGCCACCATTTGTTCCCCCAAAAAGGTTGGAGGTTTGGGTCTTCAATACTTTCGAAATATGCAAAATATTTTGTTGGCTAAGTTGGCTGCAAATTTGGTGTTGCAACCTAACTCCTTAAGGGCTTAGTTGGTTTCATCTGAATATCGGTTTAGAAGGACTTAGATTTGCTACCATAAGCCAGCCCATTGCTCAGCTATTTGAAAGAAAATATGTGCGGTGGGAAAAAAAATCCAACTTCAGTTTATGTGGCTTATAGGTAATGGGGCTGCCATTAATGTTTGGACTGACCTTTGGATTTTCAATATACCGTTATGTCTTTGGTCCTTTTTATACTAATGTTGATTATGATTTATCTGACTATTGTGTTGCGGATCTTATTTTGCCCGATTACACATGGAATGTTTTGCTTTTATCATGCATATCTAGTGCTGATATATTAACCAATATTACTGTTTTGCCCTTGGCGCATGGTAACCGGTCTGATCAGCTTGGATGGGCCTCTTTTCGAACCCTATCAGTTGCCTTGAAAGACCTTGGGCATGTCTTTCACAACGGAGATACTTACTTTTTGCCTCATGGCTTTTTTTTGGGTTTGGCACTTGCCTCTCCCAAAACGGTTCAGTGTTTTTGCTGGAAATTGCTATGGCAAAGATTGCCAGTGGAGGAGATGCTTGTATATCGAGGTATTATTCCTCCATCTGCTTCTGCTTCTGCTTCTGACCTATGCCCCCAGGTGCCCGAGTATTGTCAGCATCTATGTGTTATGTGCCCCTTTGCTACTCGATGTTGGACATTATTTAGCCAGGTATTTCATTGCCCGTAACCTACTTCCTTGATGATGCTGATATCTTTGTTAGCAAATGAATGGGTTGGACAAGAGGTGAGGGCTGCGATTGCTTATATGGCATCGCTCATTTGGACAGCTCGTAATCACCGCATTTTTCAACATAAGCTGCCATATCCTATGGATTTATTAAGGCAATGTGTATGTTTTTTCTTTGATCAATTTCCTATTGCTGCTCTCATTTGGTCTACTTGGAGTATTCAGTTTAGGTACTGGAGCTTCACTTTGCTGTCCACACAGCCTAAATTCTCTACTCGTCTCATGGAAGCCCCCTCCCCATGGAGGACTCATGGTAAACTTTGATGGAGCTGTCCGAGAGCATAATGCTGCAGCAGGCTTTGTTGTCCGAGATCATTTAGGTAAATTTCTTCTTGCAAGTGGCAAATTATTGCCTAAGTCATCTGTTCCCTATGCAGAGCTTGTTGGAGTATGGTTGGGTATGTTACAAACTATACATTCTTTCCATCCTACTTCACTGGAAATTCAGGGGGATTCTATGATTGTAATATCTTGGCTGAGGAAAATGACCCTTAATCGGTTTACTTTCTCACCTTGGATGTCTGACATCCGATATTGGGCTCATTCACTTATTCACTTAGAAGGTTCGATGTTTCACATATTTGTAGAGAGGGAAATCAGGCTGCTGATTGGGCCTCTAAATTTGTTTTTACGGGAGACTTGACTTTATTTATCAATGACTTGCAGGGACATCCAGACTTGGTGCGCATTCTGGCAGCTGATGCCTACTCTGTGGCCTATTCTAGACATGGGAAGTGCTATGTTTAGATCTTTCTATATAATTATTCGAGCCCTTACAGGTTGGTTAGTCAGTGAATTATTGAGGCATGCCAACCCACTTTGTCCTGTTGTTGTGGTAGGGTATGTGGCCCATGGTTTCATGGCACGCACCCTTTACTATCATACTGATTAACTCCCATGCCCCATTATGCTTTGATGGATATGCAATGGCCGACATTGGCCAAATATTCTCTTCTAATGTCAGTTCTTGACCCATGTACATTTAAGCCTGTGGTTGGATATCATTTCTATATTTCCATGCAGAAAGGACCGTGTGTGCAGGATTTGTATGGACGCCTCTGTTGGGATCCAGGTTGGTTGAGCATGTTCATTCTGAAGCTGTGAATCATCTTTCACGTGATCATTGCTGGTACCCAATACAAAAAGTTTCATATGTGCAGCCGCTTGGTGGATATTTTCCTTGGCGTTGGAATCTGAATTGGCTGATGATGAATAATCTTTCTGAAACTGTAAAATATAGTTCACATTATCCTGTTTACAATCCATTCATTATGGGTTTTGGTATACACAACACGTACATCACATGCGGTCTTTCCCTCTATTGTACAGATATGCTGCTTCCAGATTTAATGTTATATTCAATCCCAGATCGGTCACAACAGGACATCTCTATTGTCTAGCAACAGCAACAATTGATGCGGCGTACTTCGAACCTTTGTGCAGTGGACTTTTTGACTCTCCTGGAGAGCATGCTCATCTCTTTTGTCAGCAATTAGACTGTAGCTATAGCATTTTTGACAGGTTCTGTTGTGTATTATATCATAGCTGTGTCTCTTCCACTTCATGTGTTTTTATTATTGATCTGAGTCTATTAGATATCCGGGGCTCTGTTTTTGGTTGTTTATTATTTTGTACTCTAAGATGGATCTTACTTGCTGAGTGAAGTTATACGGTTGTCAGAAAAAAAAAAAAAAAAAAACCATGCAGTGGCTTCCCACGCCAATTTCATATCGCAAGTCCTCCATACTTCCCCCAATCTGCATGGGAACGATGAGATCGATGAAGCCCATCGGGTTTTCCGAAAATCCCTTCTCCCGACGTCCGTCTCTACACCATGATGATCCCTAGCTACTCCCGAATCGATCGCACGAGGCTTTTCGACTTTTCAATGAGATTGCGGCCTGCGACGTGGCCTCCTGGAATTCCATGCTCAAAAGATATTCGACGAAATGCCCGAGCGAAACGTGATCTCTTGGAAAATTATCATGAATGGGCTGGCAAAGGTTGGTCGAATTGATGCTGCGGAGGAATTGTTCTGGGGAATGTCTCAGAAGGACACCGCTGCATGGGCCTCTATGATATCATGGTACTGCAGCAATGGTAGAATTGCTCGTTTCGTACTTGAGAAATTGCCGTGCCCCGATTGATTTATTGGACTGTATGCCCACTGCAAGCAGATTGTGAACTCTTGCAAGTTATTCTATGAGAATAGGGACAGGAATTTGGTCTGTCTTGCATCATTATCATGCGAATGATCATGAGCAAACTAAGAAATATGTGAGCAAGTAAATATCTTATTCTTTGTTTTCTTTGTTAACAATTTCATAATTTAAGCTCGACTTGGATTGTGGATTGTGGAAAAAAAAAGGAAAGGAAACCGAAAAGCAGATTTGAATCTAGTCCATTTTGGCATTAGTAGTTGCATAATCTATATATGATCAGACCCTTATTTTCTTAATTTTTTCAGTTTGTTTCCTCTAGTTTCATTGCATCCAAGCAGTGACCTGGAGGACAACATTCAAGGTTCGATAACAAAAGTACCTCAATGAGACTATTAATTTGATTACCACGTTATTTTAAGTTGGTACGCATCCTGAGAGGAGAAATCTAATTTACTTTGTTCTTCATGAGATTCGTGGTACATATTGATCATTGGCCTAGGCAATAATTAATATATATATATATATATATATATATATATATATATATATATATATAGTGAAGTTGATATCTGTAGGAAAATGGTTATAGTTTAACATTGTTAACTGTAGATGGCTATTTAGGACCACTAAGCTGGCAACCCTCAAATGACCCATTTTAAGCAAGTCATATTTGGCACAAATGAATTTGAGTAATAGGCTGGTTGATATGATCTAACTCATTTATTAAACAAGTCAGATTCATGATTAGTGTCCTTATGTATTAACCTGTTGGGATCTGTTTAACAGTTAGATTATCATGACCCAATGTATTTAAGATCCTTTTAAACCAAGTAACCTATCCAAAACTCGTTAACGTATTTAAAATCTATTTAACTTTATTTGATCTATTTACTAAATTGGATATGTAGGTCGGATTAGATTATATATGTAATAAAAAGACCAGAATTGGTTTCCATTCCTTCTAAAAAATGGGTCAGGTTTAGATTGATAGATGCATGGCCAACCCACGTCAACCTTGAGCCACAACTGACCAATTTGCCATCCCTCGCATTGACACACGGACGTTCGTTCCTCTCTCCTTTAGAGAACCACATACATCTTTATATAAAATAAGGGTTAAGGGAACTGGTTCTGATTAAAGAATATTTAATGTTTCTTGAAAACCGACAAAATCTTTATTCAAAACATCAGAAATGTGGACTAGCAAATAACATTCATTACATTTTCAAGATATCAGAAATAGAAAACGTTGACTCATATATATGATATTAAAAGCAAATATTTTTTTTAAAGATAATTATACTCTTCACAAAGAATATAAAAGATTGCTTGAAAAGTTTTGACAGAAGATGAATATCTTCTGAAGCACGATTTGATATAGTTGGAGGTGAAGCACGGCTTGGCAGAGGATAATCGCTCTGAGCGTAGCCCATTTCCAACGGAGGTCGTTGAAAAGTTGGCTAAGCGTGCAGAAGCTTCTTAGCAGGGAAGGGAGGAAGGCTTGCATGGCCGCCATTCCCACATGCCACGACATGGTAAGCGAAATACTAATTATGGTAGACTATAGCCTAGGGAAGCCCCTTCTACGAAGCAACAACGTCCTCGCACGTCCCCTGCCCGGGCGTTGAAGGGCCGAGACAGGTCACCAACAATACAACCTACCAACGGCACACCCGCTGTATCGATAATGGTGTTGCGTGGACGGTGCACTCAATGTTAATGCGAGCTACCTACCTAGCGGTGCACAAAACCCGCCGGCGCCAGCTCATGGTCAAACCCCACACTCATCCCTCCTCTTTTCCCACTATATATATAGATAACCCTCCATGCTAACTCCATATCACCGAGGAAAAAACTTGAGAGAGAGAGATGGGGAGAAGAGAGAAGGTGTTTCCCATGGTGCTGTTTAGTATAGCAGCACATTGGTTGGTGTGTTGTTACAGGGCAGCCAGGAAGACGAGAGGTTATGCTTTCTTACGTGGGAACTCATGCGGACCACAACAAATATCCAGCCTGCACCCTAGCGTAACCAAGTGCCCTTCGAAGGGAGGGGCTCAAACCCTGGTGTGTGACATCCAGGGGACCCTCCTCAGGTCATCCTCATTCTTTCCTTTCTTCATGTTAGTAGCTTTTGAAGGAGGCAATCCCCTGAGGGCTCTGCTCCTACTCCTTTCCTTTCCCTTCATATGGTTCTTGGGCGACCAGCATGAGCTCAGTTTAAGGATCATGGTGCTCATCACCTTCTGTGGCCTGAGGACAAGGGACATGGACACTGTGGCCAGGGCAGTTTTGCCCAAGTTCTACCTGGAGAACCTCAACCTTCATTCTTATGAGGTGCTGGCCTCCACCGGGAAGAGGGTGGTCATCACCAGCTTGCCCAGGGTCATGGTGGAAGGGTTTCTAAGGGAGTGTCTTGGGGTGAATGATGTTGTGGGGGCTGAGCTGCAGGTGGTTGGGGGCTACTATACTGGTTTCGTTTCTCGGGGAGTTTCCATGGCTGTGAAGCATACTGCAATTAACGAACTCTTTGGTAATTCAAAGCCTGATGTTGGACTCGTGAGTTCATGCAACCCACATGACCACCTCTTGATCTCCCACTGCAAGGTTTGTTCTCTTATTACTTTAGTCACTCATTTAGCCATCAATTATGGATCATTACAGACTACAGGTGCAATACCTCTATGAACAATCTCGAATACACTAAAAAGTTTGCTTTAAATGGAAAAAAATATATATTTTTTCTTTTTTTGATAAACTATAGAGTTTAACAAATATGCCGTACGTAGACAACATATATAAAAGTTGCCTGTAACGAGTGTTTTTTCCTTTTTGACCTATCAAAATCTGCTATATAAAAATTGCCTATAACCGGGCCCACAGAGGATTCGCTGCCAGATGTTAGCATAAATGTCAGATGACATGACAAACAGAAGTGCAACGCTTTACTCCATCCCCCAGTAAACCATGTATTGGGGGACAACGGTCAAACACACTAACTAGGATCAGGGTGGGTGGCCTTCCTTTTGTTTTTTTGTTTGGGTAGAAGGATCAGGATGGGATTTGAAAGTTGCCAGCCCACTTCAAATTGGATCAAATCCCTGTGAGAGAATAGCCAATCTGAACCATCCCGAATCCATTCCAGAAGGCAAGCTGCTGAGCCAACCCACTTGAACATCGACATATTGCATAGGTGAGTCACCATAATATCAATACAAACAGACACCTCTAAATGCAAAATTAATTTCTGGCCCATGTCGACTTTAGTCTAATAATCATAGCCCAATTAGCCCATTGACCAACAATCTTACATCTTCTCCCGACTTTATCCATAGTTTCTTTTACTTTACAAGTGCACCGATTACATGTTGATTTGCCATTGATTGTCTCAGGAAATATATGTGAGCAGCGGTACAGGCGCAGTGATGCCAAGAGAAAAATACCCAAAGCCCTTGGTATTCCATGATGGCAGACTGGCCTTCCTGCCCACTCCTCTGGCCACTCTGTCCCTCTTCTTATGGCTCCCATTAGGACTAACCCTAGCAATCATCCGGGCCCTTATCGGCATCCTCCTTCCTTACAACGCCGCAATTATTGCCGCGGCCCTCACCGGTCTCCACCTGAGATTCCAAGGCCTGAGCACCATCGAAACCACCACCAACAATAAAAACACTCGCAGCACTGAAGGTAACAAGGGAGTCCTATACGCGTGCAACCACAGGACCCTTCTGGACCCAATCATGGTGAGCACCGCACTCGGCAAGCCGGTCACGGCAGTCACGTACAGCCTGAGCAAAATGTCGGAGCTAATCGCGCCGGTGAAGACGGTGAGGATGACGAGAAACCGGGAGCGAGACGCTGACACCATGCGGCGGCTACTCGATGACGGAGATCTTATTGTGTGCCCCGAGGGCACCACCTGCCGGGAGCCGTACCTACTAAGGTTTAGCTCGCTTTTTGCGGAGGTGGCCGACGACATCGTGCCGGTGGCGGTGGATACCAAGGTGAGCATGTTCCACGGGACCACGGCGACGGGGCTCAAGTGGCTGGACCCGGTGTTCTTCTTGATGAACCCCTGGGCGGAGTACAGGGTGGAGTTCCTGGAGAGGATGCCGTCGGAGCTGACATGCACCGGGGGTTGCAGTGGGTGGGATGTGGCAAACCGGATCCAGAGGCGGCTGGCCGACGCACTGGGGTTCGGGTGCACGACGCTCACCCGGAAGGACAAGTATCTGATGCTGGCCGGGAATGAAGGGGTGGTAAAGCAGTGACTTTCTAAAGTGGCACATTGTTGCTCTACTCTCTGCTAGCTCTAAGCTCCCCCTATATAGATCATACAATCAGTAGTATAACATGTATACTTATTTTTAAATCAAAAAAAACATGTATATTTATTTGTGTTCATGTATTTTATTGTTGAGAGTTTACTTTATTTGCACAATGTTTGTGGTCTTATAAGGTGGACACAGTGGGATATTGTTTACTGAGTTTGATGATGTTTTGCAGAATTGATTGTTTGCGAGAAGGGTTTGGTGTGATCGGTAACAGCATCGAACTGCCCTCCCGACTCGCTGGTAGTTGGACGATGTGGGTGGATATGGGCACATGGAATCCGACTTATCCATTGGGTGTGTATCCTAGTCACTGAGTGACTAGTCCGAAAATTTCAGCGAGCAACCCAAAAAGGCCAGCTAGGTGGAAACCCAGCTTGGGTATGGGTTTCGTTATGGGATAATGGGCCGGGCTATGAGAAGTCTGATTTTATTTAGAGAAATTTTTTGTGCACCGCGGGCGGCGTAGAAAATTCGACGTGGAGCGCACCATTTTATCTCATTAGTCCACATAGCCCCTATTTTTCAATACGCATTTAATGTCTATAGTTTTACTTTTTCGTTTAAAATTTTGAATGACAAAAATACTTCTACTCTTTGAAAAAAATTATGATATCTTATATCATCCTACGTACAAGATGTCATAATTTTTTCTAAAGAATAGAGATATTTTTATTATTTAAAATTTTTAAATAAAAAAATAGAACTGCAGGCATTAAATACACATTGAAAAGTGATTGAAAAAAAATGTCTCTCCCATTTTATGATATCCTGTGCCATATTATGACATCTTACAAACATAAAATCACAATTTGATGCAGGATATCATAATTTTCTGAGTTATATTATGACATCCTGCGTATAAGATGTCATAATATATCAAAATATCATAATTTTCTGAACCATATTATGATATCCTACGTATAAGAAATCATAATTTGATAGAAGATATGTTAATACGTCACAGGACGTCATAATTTTTTTTCAAAAAAAAAGAATATTTTCATCATTCAAAATTTTAAACGAAAAAGTAAAATTATAGACATTAAATATGTATTGAAAAGTGATAGCTACGTGGACCAATCGAGCAAGGCGATGCACTCCATGTTGGATTTTCTACACCACCCACGATGCATAAAGAATTTTCTTTTTATTTATATATCAAAACATCATACCATCTATTACAGCTCCTTCTATTAGGGGTAATCTGGTTTAAAAAAATAAACTCATATCTAATTATCATATTTGTACAAAATGTGGATGAAAAAAATAGCAAAAATAAATAGTGTATCTTATATCTATTTTTTTTAGAGAGAAAGTAAGGCAAATACTATTAGGGAGGTGGTACTTGGTTTCTTATGCTGGATTACCAAATGAAGAAAATCTAAAATTTTTATTTTAAAAAAATTCTTTTATTTATATTATATTCATATTATATTAATTATATTTATATAATTAATATATTATATTAATATTAATATTATATTGATATATCAAAATATTAATTCATAATATTTATTTAATATATTTATCAACAAATAATTTTAATGAATAATTAACAAATATATATTGGTAATTAATAAAGCTAATACATGATTTATTAATTTTATATATATATATATATATATATATATATATATATATATAGACACACACACGTGTGTGTATCAAAATATACTAAAATTTATCTAAAAATGTTCCATATTGATACACTTCATATAAATGGACTATAAATGGCGAACAATTAACTAAAAGTAAAATAGTAATTATTTTAATTATTTATTCAAAGATATTGTTAGAATTTTTATAATATTTCTATATAAAATCAACTCTAATCAAATATAGCAATTCTTTTTCAATATTGCTCTTTCAAGTAATTTTTTCACCAGTTAAATATAATAAAATTTATACTCTCACAATTATTTTCACATATGAAGACCATCTAATATACCCTAACTAAAAGATTTCAATGGGGTGCTTGGTTCGTGATCAGAATCGAAATAGAAATGGAAATTGAAATGACTTGAAATCAGAATTGAAATGGCTAAATTTTTCGAAACGCTTAGTTTGTGATCAGAATCGGAATCGGAATCGAAATCGGAATGAAAATTTGAATCCATAGAGGATAATAGAGATTAAGTTCTATATAAATTGGATCATTCCTATTCCATCTTAGAATCCAAATCGGACTCCTTCTAGCTAAACGGTTGGAATGAAAGTCACCCATTTCTATTTTAATTCCAGACTCCGACTCTCCTCAACCAAAAAACTCATTTGTTTGGATGGTTAGGCTCAAAATCCTATTGCATTCGTAGTCCAACCATAAAAAATATTGGATATAAGTAGACCAGACCCTATATTTATAAGTATATAGAATCATTTTTGAGCAGGCTAGTCTGGATCCCATAAGGAGAAAAAATGATCTCTGCAGGTCATTTTTTCTCTCTATAAGATCCGAACTAGTCCATTCAAAAAGTAATTTTAAATACTTGTAAACAAATAGTCTGATCTGCTTATAATTTATTATTTTTTATGTTTGGATCATGAATTCTATAAAATTTTGAGTCCAACCATCCAAACAAATTTCAAGTGTTTGAATATATTTAAATTTTTTTGATTTAAAATAGATTTATTTTGATCTCAATAAATTTAATATTTTCAAATGGGTTCGACCAAAAAGTCCAACCACAACAGATGAAAATTTAGGCATCAAACACGTGGATTGGTGCTTCTATTCTAAATCTTGCTCAGTTTAAGAGCCAATTTCTGATGATTGGATTGTTGTTTTGCCCATGCCGTAGAATGAAGCCCTACGTAGCCTCAGGACAGTTTGGTGATTCCGTACAAAGTTATTAAACTCGGCCCGGGCCTTGACCCGGATAAGGCACCGGGTCCAACCGGCGGGTCAACAGTTGAACCGGCGGGTCAATGCACAAATCATAAAATCTAAAATTTAATAATCTGTTTATATCCAGAAATACAATAATAGTCCTGATAATATATATTCCAATGCTACAAGTATCAAAATACAAATGAAACAAAACTGTAATCCTATAAATACAAATAATTAGACTAAAATATTGATGAATATAAAGATTTAATGGCATAAAGTTATAAATGCATAATAACTAGTAGTTTAAAACATAACCATCCACATCTGCTAGCAAAATGAAAAGTTTTAACAAACAAGTACATAATAATGTACGATATTTCACTTCAATATCTTTTTAAAAAAAAAGTTAAAAGTGATAAACAAGTACACAACATAAAAATTCAAGCTAATGGACTGAAATTTATGTCAATATTTGCAAAAATATCTTCTTGAGTTACAATGTTCTCATCTCCTCCATCTTCTCTCCTATTCGCATCATTTTCATCATTTTCACCATCATCACCATCCAAATCTTTCAAGTTCAATATATCTACAAAATCATAAATTTAACAAAAAATTTAAAAAAAAATCATATGTAATAAAATTATAATAATATTTTATTCATAAACTATATAATAAAATAATTCACTCACCATTATTATTATTTTCTTGAATAGAACATGATGCCAATTCACGGTGAAAAGTTTCTAATTCCTCACTAGTTAACTCCGATGGCTCATCGACTAATATCCACGCATCATTATCACCAAATAATTCAAAGTCAATAGGATCATAGTTGCGACCCTTGAAATAAAATCTGTATTTAATATTTGTTAGTTTGAAAATTAAATAACAAGAAATAAATACAAGCAATTGGATATCATTCATAATAAAATTACCTTTGTTGTAGTCTCAAATTATAGTGCACAAATACTAGATCATTAAACCTTTGATGCTCTAACCTATTTTTCTTTTTAGAATGAATATGTTCGAAGATGCTCCAATTTCTCTCGCACCCGAACGCACTACAAGTTTGGCTTAAAACACGAATAGTTAACTTTTGCAAATTAGGTGCACAACTTCCATAGGTGACCCACCATTCATCTAGATACAAAATATTGTATTTGTTAAAATAGAATATAATTGAAAAAACTTTATATCAATGAAACTAATGAAAGCATAAGAACATAACTAAGGAACAAGCTTACCTGGAGCCAAGCGACTTCGATCATTTATAGCCGATGAGCGTCCAAAGTCATTTTCTGCATTTCTAAATAACCTCATCTCATTAGTTAAGTTCCCTTGCAAGGTTGGATTACCAAATGAATATCTCTCTATGACATCTAAGATTCCAGAAACACTACGAGGATGTTTATCCATAAGTTCTGAGTCATATTGAAAACAGGGATTCAACCAAAACCTAGCTGCATGAAGATTTTGGTGTAATTGCAAATCCCACCGAGAATCAACTATTCTCAAATAAGGTTCAACTACAATCTTTCTCCTTCTAAATCTCTTGATCATTTCATCTCTAGCTTGATGCATAGCATGATACAAGTAACCCATTGAAGGTCTATCATCACTGTCAACAATCCTCAAAACTCAAATTAAAGGCTCTGTTAGTTTAACAATGGTTGCACATTCATTCCAAAAAAGAGAATTAAGCATGTCATCGACGAGCTTTTTTCCTTTACTATCCTTAGCATAAGCTGAAGTTGTCCACTCTCTAGAAGTCACCATTGCTTTTAATGCATCTTTGTGGTCCAATATGCTTTGTAAAGCAATAAAATTGGTAGCAAAACGTGTAGGTGCCGGACGAATTATCTCTTTTCCATCAGTAAATTTTCTCATCAAATATAAAGGATAACAATGATTATAAATATATTTTGTGATACCTGCAGCATGGGCTACGGTGTTCTTCACTGAAACTAACTTGCCAATGTCTTGCATGATGAGATTAAGACAATGAGCAGCACAAGGTGACCAAAAAAGTGTAGAAAAATCTTGCTCCAACTTTTTACCGGCAGCAACATAGTTTGCAGCATTATCAGTCACTACATGAACCATATTTTCAAAACCAATGGACATGACAATTTCTTTGAACAACTTGTACAACATATCAGCTGTCTTTGAGATATCTGAAGCATCCACGCTTTTCAAAAATACGATCCCTCTAGGATAATAAACTAAAAAATTAATCAAAATTCTCCTACACTGATCTATCCATCCATCAGCCATGATTGTGCATCCTGTTTTCTTCCATGTAGCACGAAAGCTTTCAACATACTTTTTCACCTCATCAACATTTTTGGTTAACAAATAACCACGAACAGAATGAAAATTTGGAGCTTTGTAACCAGGCCTCATACTAGCTATTGCATCTATCATGCACTGATAATACTTAGAGTTGACAGCATTAAATGGCATACATGCATCTATCATCCATTTTGCCACTGCAAGATCACACCTTTCAACTGCTTCTTTGTTTTGCAATAAGCTTTTTATAGTTGGTTGAGCATCAGGAGTTGTTCTTGGCATGAAATAATTTTCAATTGTTCCTAGTTATTTTTCTTTTCCACCTTCTATATTTTTACCTCTTGTATTATCCGTAGACTTGTTTGATGAGGGAGGAATTTCTTGTATGTCATCATCTTCACCTAATTACCTATAATATACTTGTTCCTCATGTTCCTTATGCCTTGCACTAAAGGGATTGTAATCTTCACCCATTTTCTTTGTTCTTTTCTTCTTCTCACTAATAGCTTGAATATTTTGTATCATTTGATGGCGAATATCCGCCGGCACCTTGCGACATGGTTTTACTTCTCCTTTTACTCTTGCAAGATGTTGTTTGAAGCAATTGATCCCACCACCAGCAAATGACTTTCCACAATACAAGCATGCCAACTTCATCCTTTTGGTATTACCACTAAGTTCAGGAGCTTCTCTACAATGATTCCATGCAGGATCACTTTTACCTCTAACCTCAGTTATTTGAGTGGATGAAGTATTACTTGAATCATCCATTGATGGCATACTTCCCTCAACAGAGGCCATTTTGATAATCTACAAAGAAAATTAAATTAAGCTATAATTTATAAGTAGAAGAAAAAATAAATAAATAACAAGATCAAGTCATCGACATCTTCTTTCATTTCTATCCAAAATTTTTTTTTCCCATGATCCTATAGAGTCAAACTCACGGTGATCACAGATTACAGAAATTAAAAAAATAATATTTAATATTTACTGTATCAATCAGCATAGCATCATTAAAAAAAAAAAATTTCATATTCACGGGTGTTTACTGTACTATGGTGTCTAGTGTTACTGTGACACTACAGTCAGCCAATCAGTCACACAGTATTTAAAAAAAAAAAATTTTTTTGCCATGTCCGCGGACAGTCACACACTCACACTATCACTGTATCACAGGCTCACAGCATTTAAAAAAAAAAAATTTTTTTTCGCCGTGTCTGCGGCTGTATACGAAGGAGGCGGCGGAAGGGGGAGGAAGGCGGACGGCCATATGGAGGAGAGGAGGAGGATGCGAAGGGGGGAGGGAGCCGAGCGGAGGAGGCAGAGGGGGGAGCGTACGGAGGAGGAGGAGGAGGAGGAGGCGGAGGGGGGAGGGAACGGAGCAGAGGAGGAGGCCAAGGGGGGAGGGGGTCGAGCGTACGGAGGAGGAGAAGGAGACGGCGGAGGGGGGAGGGAGCCGAGGGAGAAGGAGGCAGAGGGGGAAGGGGGCAGAGGGGGGAGGGAGTCGAGCGTACGGAGGAGGAGGAGATGGCGGAGGGGGGAAGGAGCCGACGGAGGAGGAGGCAGAGGGGGGAGGGGGTCGAGCGGAGGAAGAGGAGGCGGACGGCGGAGGAGGAAGAGGCGGAGGGCGAAGGCGGCCGAGCGAAGAAGAAAGAGGCAGAGGGAGGTCCGAAGGGGAGGGGGCGAGCAGAGGAGGGCGGTCGCGGACTCGCGGTTGGAGCCTTGGAGGAAGCGGACGGAGGAAGCGGTTGGAGCGTTGGAGGAAGCGGACGGAGCAGAGGGTCCTATTCGCTGCCGGACTCCAGAGATTTGGAAAAAAAAAAAAGAGTTAGATTACTCACCGGAGACGGAGAAGACTCGGTTCTCCTCCTTCGCTGCCGCTGCTGATTTCGTCGTCGAGGGAAGATGGGCTGACTGGCTAAGGCTCGGGTTTGAGCTCGGGAACAAAGACAGACGAAGGGACGACGGAAAGGGAAGTCGAACTGTCGATCTCGAAAATCAAAAAATTTTAATTTTTAATTTTACGGTTCAATCGGGTTAGATCGGGTCAGACGGTTCACGGTTCAACCGGCTGGTTCATGCGGTTTTAACCAGATTTTAAGCATAAACGGTTTAATTAGATAGCTGGTCCGATCTTTTAATCGGGTCACCGGATTTTCGGTCCGACCGGCTGGGTCGGGTGGGATTTAATAACACTGATTCCGTATCCAACCCCCTCCGAGTCAGATACCTATCAAAACAAACCAATGTATCGGTCCGGATCGCTTTGTCCGGTTCCGTTTAGCCCGGCTCCCAGGGTAGCCTTGACTTCGTGACATTGAAGAACGGATGAAACGTATATTAAAAAACCCAAGAGGCGCACTGGGAGAGTTCACAGGCGTGACGCTAGGACCCATTGTTTAACAGTTTTTTTTTTTTTTCTAAATAAAGCGAGACATGCATCCTGTCACGGTTTGGCTTTCTCAAGGCCTTCAACTCTTCTCCCGTCTCTATATTTGTATGATAGCATACTGATGTCACGTCGACAAGACCTTGATTTCTTGGGCTACGTGTACGGACAAATAAAAATGAAAAAAAAAAAGAAAACGGAGAGCAGGCTGGATGCAGATTCCAGGGGATCAGATTGAATCCTTGTCATTGTTTGAATTTTGGTCTTTTGACAGGTAGGTTGTCGACTCGGATCAAGATTGTTCTGCGTCAAGAAATCGGCAGCTGAGATGTTGATCTCAGCCGAGATAGAAGGATGGGAGTCCGGAAAGGACACATGTTGCAAGATAACTGAGACATCAGAGATTTATTTTCTTAAATAAATTATAATTTTTTTTAAGATTAGATCGAAATTATATTTAAATTTAATAATTTTAAAAATCTATATTTATTTTTTTTAAATTTATTTAAATTCTACAATTTAACGCATACCGTTAAGCACTCCGTTAATTTACTATAGGACTCAAGTGTTACATAATAATTTTTTTCTGAAATGATCAAAATGATCTTCAGTAAAAGATGAGAAAAATAAAACACTTCTCCCCTCTAATTTTTCCTACCCAGTAGTCCAGCGCCACCTGCAGCCTCTCTCTCCCGACCATCCCATCCGCCAGCAATCGGAAGGGCACCACATAGGAGACCATGGAGGCCAGAAAGTAGAGAACCACAAAGATGGCAATAGCCCATGGATCCCACCAGGCAAGCAATGCCTCCACCCGTTCTCCCTGCACCACCACGTCCCCCAGCAATGCCTGGGCTCTCTCGGCCACCACTCTCAAACGTTTGTAGCACACCCATACCACCTTCGCCACTCGTACTATCGGGAAACTATCCAGCTCCTCGTCCAGCTCATCCGGCCCCATCATATCCACCTGTGATAGCTGTGGGTCCATCCCACTCGACTGCCTTGGCCACGCTCGGTAGTACCTCTATATCAGTATCAAGCACAGATAAAAGAATGCGGTGGGCAGGATGAGGTGGGGCCAGAGCACCACGATGGCCCGTAGCACGTGCACAGGCTGTTGGGAATTATGTCCTAAAATCAATCGTATGATGATTGAGTTCTTTTTATATATAAATTATTTATTGATAAATAAAAATTATTTTGATATTATTCATCACAAAGTTGCATCTTTCCTGTAAAACTCTTGTGTTGTGATGAAGTCCTTAGAACTATATTAGTAATCGATAAAGAGAGGATTTATCGTATAGTTCTCAAACATGTTCGCGATCAAATGATACGTCATTACAGGACGATGACGTTTATCGAGTGGAGGTCGTTGTGTGCCATATGGGTCGGTTATCCTCTTAACCAAGGAGTATGGTGACACTGATATGGCATACATATGAGATATAGAAGTATATCATCACTGAACAGGTGACTCACCTGCTGAACATTCTGCTGTCAAGAGTTATTCGTGAAGCGTATGGACATAAGTATCCCTCAGATCTGAGATCATCATAGTGACTTGCAAGCAACTCACTATGCTTTGATGTCGGATTATCTGAATTTTCAATGCAGTGACGTAAGGCTACTGGGTACAGTCAAGTATTTGCGAAGTTTGTGTGTGGATCAAGATGGGATTGACCCTTTTGAATTATAGGAATTAATGTATCATTGT
Organism: Elaeis guineensis; assembly: GCF_000442705.2. Lineage (NCBI taxonomy): Eukaryota > Viridiplantae > Streptophyta > Magnoliopsida > Arecales > Arecaceae > Elaeis > Elaeis guineensis. The sequence goes on along the minus strand of NC_025999.2, from coordinate 93,593,593 downwards.
ATTTCAATTTAGTAAAGCTTTGGTCAGAGTAATCCATGAGATGGATTTGAAAGATTGAAATACAATATGGATGAACATTCAGGATTGACAGTTAACCTTAGATCATCCTAGAGCATTCAAGGGTCAAAGGGATGAATTATGTGATAACCATATGCATAGGTTCTGAAATATTCTCTTACGATTATTCGATCTATCCGAATGTCGGGAATCATTGCTAGATGGTATCTTCAATTAGTACAGGAATCGATTTTTGTGCTACCGGCTTAGTATTCGAATCTATAAAGTCATGCACATAAGTCAGGCGATGTAGGAAAGTATTGACATATGTTTATATATCCAATTTGGAAGTACTTGACTTGATTGAACATATAGACTAACTTGATTGAGAATTAAATTATAGGTCAAATGGGATTGAAGAGTTGACTATGTCTAGCGAGCACTACACATGAGATTCAGATTCAGTCGGAGATGAACAGTTTTTGATATATGATCCAAGAAGCCTATGAGAGATTAAATTAAAGTGCTAATTAATTTTAGATTAGATCTGATTTAATTAGAGTTAATTGGGTTCAAAATTCTATGTTAGACTTGGTCTTAAAGTCCTAATCAGTTCAGGATTGATAGTCTTTCGAAATTATTTCGAATCAGCTTCAAATTAAACCAAATTTGAATGAGATCTTTAGAGTCTATTTTCACTGAGACTCTCTCACCTTCATGGCCGATCAGCACCTGGTATGGTGCTGGTTGTGGGCCGTCTCACATGAGTGTGGGCATGGGTGCAAAGTAGGCATCATATAAGGCGCCAATCCTTTCTCATATAGGAATCTTTCTTTAAAAGTTATAGACTGATTCAAAGCTTGTTTGAATTAGAAGTCCTATTCTTATTGGATCATGGGAATCATCTATAAATAGAAAGGGTCTCTACCTAGGGATGCGTAGCAATCAAAGTGTGAAAAAAAGAGAAAGAGAGAGAGGCGTGAGAGAGGCATTGTGGGTGTCCCATCCTTGACAGTTGCTCTTCCTTGCCGCCCCCTTCTTCTCTTTGCCATGGCCCTTCTCTTGGGTGTCCCCTTTCTGGTGTGAGGCATCACACTGGCATCTCTCTTTCTTTCCTTGGTGGTCTTGCGAAGGCACTTCGATCCGAAGCTTTATCCCACTTTTCTACAGAGTTTGGCGTGCGCGCCAAGTAGAAGGCCTGTAGATCTTGGCTTACGTGAAGGTTGAATCCAAATTTTGAAGATTTGATCGTTATTATGTTATAATCCAGATAAAGATTTAATCTTTATTTACTTAAATATATAAAAAAAATTTAGATATAACTCTGATTATTCACGAAAAATAGGCTTTCTTTCCCTTCAATTGGTATCAGAGTTAGGCTTTGATACATGGATGCATAACTGATTTTTCTGAATTATTTATATATTATATATAATTAAAATTTTATATTAAATATTAATTTTAATTTTAATCTATTTAAATAAAATTTATGATCTGATTTTGATTGGATTATATGAACCTAATCAATGGTTGATTAAGCTTGTTATAAGTTTGTTATAACAGAATTTTATTGTTGCTAAATTTTATTAAAATAATAATTTAATTTAAAATTTATTTTAAATTTATTTTAATAAAATTTTAATATTATTATTTTGATTATAAAGTGGGACTTATTTTAGATCTAAATTGAATCTGTTTTGATAGATTTTCAAATCTAATTTCTAACAAAATTCTGTACTACACCAAAACAGATTTAACTAAAAATTTAATGCTTCTGTATTCATATTTGTATCTAATTAATTTTTTATATAATATCAGATCTGAAATTAATATTTTATAATCAGTATAAGATGTGTTTCAGATCTAATATGATGTATATGATGCATCAAATTTAATTAGATTAGATGAAGAACATTATTGATGAGATCAAGGACATATTCATGACATAAATTATTTTATCAAAATTGTATGTTGATGTGATTATATATAAAATTAGATTTCAGATCTCAGTAGTCCAGTACTCAGATTGATGAAATCATCAGACTATCCGATCATAAAAGATCGAAGGGATTAATCTCTCTTTCTTGTCTATTTGAAGGGTTCTCTTATGATGTATAGAGGTGTCATTGTGATCTAATTTCATGAAGAAAAAAAATGAATAGATTCTTATGAATTATTTTGATCATAAATATGTTTAGATTATATCTAAAGTGATTTATGATTCATTACAATCAGATAAATTCAGATATAAAATTATTTTAGAATTTGAATAATATGTTATATTAGATATAATCAGTATTGATCTAAAAATTGTCATAATGCATATGATGTATGTATGAAATTTAGATCATATCTATACTTGTTTAATTTTCAAATACATTATGAAAATTTATTTTCATGAGTTAAAATATATGGTATGCTTCGCCTAAAATCCTGATAGAATAGTTCTACAAACTGAAACACACATTTCACACAATTAATTTTAAATTAAGTTTGAATGATCTAGATTTAAGAATTGAAAATCATTAAGATACCATATAAATAGATGGACTATGGGTTAGCATGAATCAGATCTTTTTTTAGATTAGACTTAGGGTTAGAAACACATATGGACTTAGTAGAGAAATTGGTTAAATCTAATCAAGAGTTGAATTAGATTAGGTCAGAATTTTTCTAGATCAACCTCAATAGTTGAAATTTGATTAAGTCCATATTTTTTATCTTAATAAATGGACGATGATCATGGCTCTGTGGTTGAGCCCGAATCTTTTAGTGGACCAAATCGAAACTAATTAATCAGTTGGTATCTAAAGTATGTTTGCAGATTCGATCAAGTAGTTATTAATTGAGAACTACTCACCTAGATGCATCTATGGTGAGTTAATGGCATATTCCTTCTACTGATCTCACTTACCTCACCTACATGGTAGATTATATTTTGATTAGATCACTGATCGATTCGAGCTGACCTATGCCATCAAGGTTAATCAGTATGACTGATTCAGATATCTTTAGAACAGCTTATATCTAATCCTCTACATGACTTGATGAAGTCAGTGGGAGGATTTATAACTTGCTGGTCAACTTCTTCTCTTATTCTCAAGTCAGTGAAATCAAATCTTCTAAATTATTAGGTCCATAAAATGATACAATTATGGAGATAACTTGTTCATAGCCTCTCATTAAGATGCATGATAATGAGTCTAATATTCTAAATAAGCATTGAAGGCACCACACGCTTGGTATCTATTACATATTGAAATTACCATTCATCATATAACCATCTCATTGTACCTTCAGATCAATGTTCAGGTTGGCCGAACCACACTCAGACCTGGCCATCCATTTGTTGGATGCATTTAATGTTGTCATGTTAATGGTTGGACCTAACTAAAATTTTTAGTGAGGTGCCACACGCCTGCTGAAGAGATGTCTAGGATAAAATCTAATTACTAGAAATTGTTTGAAGAAATAATTGATTATGAACCTATCTATGGATGTACTAGGATTGGTCGAGTCAAACTCGGATCCGAATGCAGTCTGTATGGATTCTAGTACCCACTAAAAAATTAATGTAATTCCTCGAGTTGGAGATAGAGGCTATGAATTCGTATAAAATAGTGGGAGAACTTTTAGACTAAAGTCCATATCTTTGGGATTAAAAGTAATTCATATACTAATAAGCTTTTATTTTTTTCTTTCAGCTATGGCCAACACACTATCTCTCCGTTCACTGTTGGACAGCTATAAGCTCATCGGATCCAATTTTGATAGCTGGTATCGAAAATTGAAGATCATCTTGGAGCATGAGAGGATTCTATATGTCTTTATAGATGAGACACCTGAAGAACCTACTGTCAATACTCCTCGTGCTACTAGAGATACTTATGCGAAGTGGTTCAATGATCGCATGACTGTGCGTTATATGATGAGAGCAGCTATGAACGTCGAACTTAGTTATAAGTTTGAGGATGCGCAGCAAGAGCAGATTATTTAAATATTGAATGAGTCTTTCAGTATCTCTGAGGATACGAAGAGACACAAAACTTTCTACGCAGTGTTCAATGCTCATATATGAGAAGGAGCTTCAGTCACCAATCATGTACTGTACATGATTGAGCAGATTGAATGCTTGAGCAAATTTGTCTTTCTGTTGTATGAATAATTAGGTAAGGATGCTATCCTCAACTCACTACTGAAATCCTATCTACCCTTTCTCAGTCATTACAGAATGACGAAGCCTGTAGTGAACTATCATAGTTTGCTATGGTTACTACAGACTTTTGAAAAGGATCACCGACTCCAGAAGGAGCTGGTGCATGTAGTAGGAGGTTCATCTGCAGGTTGTCGATCTTCTAGGAGAGGAAAGAAGAAGAAGGTATAGAAAACTCATGCTGCCGATCCTAAGCAGAGCAAAATATTGAAAGTCAACAAGAGCCAAGTGAAATGCTTCTTCTGCAAGAAGTTGGATCATTGAAAAAGAATTGTCCTGCTTATATAGCCACCCTTGACCCAAACAGGCTTAAAAATAAGAGAAAAAAGCAAATGATTGCTTCACAAGATACTTATATGATAACTCCTTGTAATTTCTCTGTTTGTGATACTACTACCTAGGTATTAGATACCGAAAGTCCAATTAATATATTCAATTTATTGCAAGGACTGTAGGTAAGTAAGAAGTTTTGAGAGGGCGAGCGGTTCCTGAACATTGGAGATGGAAGTCTTGTTCCAGTTCTCATCTTGGAAACTTTGCAGCTTGTCTTGGAGTCCAGTAGTATCATATTAGATGATTATCATTATTGTTCTTTTCTGATAAATATCATTTCTATAGGTCTTTTGGCCAAACTTGATTTTAAGTTTATAATAAAGGATGATTTTTGTGATATCATTATGAATGATACTGTAATTATGCATGGACAATTAAGATATGGCATATACATAATATCACAGTCTGTTGGTGTAATGTACACATCTAGTAAATATCCTAAAATAGATAATATCAACGAATCATATCTTTAGCATTGTAGGCTTGGTAATGTGAACAAGAAAAAGATTGATAGATTAATCAAAGAGCGTGCCCTTGAAATAAATAATTGTAAATCATTACCAACCTACAAATCCTGCCTGCTTGGTAAGATGACTAAATCACCTTTTAAGAAAAAAGATAAAAGAGCCAACGATGTCCTAGGTCTAATACATACTGATGTATGCGGACCTATGAACATAAGCATTAGAGGAGGATACTACTACTTTCTTATGTTTACAGACGATCTATCGAGGTATTAGTATGTCTATCTTATGAAGCATAAATCTGAATCATTTGAAATGTTTAAACAATTTCGTACTAAAGTAAAGAATAGATTCGAAAGAATATTAAGACCCTTCGATCAGACTGAGGACGTGAATACTTCACCGGTGACTTTCTGACATATCTAGAAGAGAATATGATTTTTGCATAATGGATCCCTCCTGGAATACCATAATATAATAGAGTTTTTGAAAGGAAGAATCGAACCTTATTAGACGTAGTCCAATCGATGATGGGCTTTGCGAGTCTGCCAATCTCCTTTTGAGGACATACTTTAGAAACTGCCTACTATATTTTGAATAAGATGCCGAGCAAGTCTGTCAATAAAATTTCGTATGAGATATGGACTGGACGTAAGTCGGTACTCTCATACCTTAGGGTCTGGAGGTGTCCAGCTTATGTCAAATGTTTAAAGACAAATAAGCTTGGACCTAAGTTTGAAAAATACTTATTTGTAGGGTACCTAAAGAAAACTAAAAGATACTACTTCTATCTCGCTGCAGAGCAAAAGGTGTTTGTCAGTAGCAGGATAATCTTTTAAAAAAAAAGTTTTTTAGAGAAGAAGCTAATATCTGTAAAATTAAACTTGATGAATTTTAAGAGGTGGAAGGACCGACACACACAGAATTAAATTTGATTGGAGAATCAAATCCAGAGCCAGTAGAGGCACCATTGAGGAGATCCAATAGAGTACCGCATCAGCCGGATAGATACTATGATTTCTTGATCTGGGACGGTGACTCCATCGAACTTGATGAGAACGATGAGGATCCGATCACCTATATGGAAGTCATGCAAAGGCCTGACTTCCAGAAATGGCTTGAGGCCATGAAGTCCGAGATGGAGTTCATGGAGATCAATGATGTATAGACACTAGTTGATCTGCAAGAAGGAATAAAACCTATAGGATGTAAGTGAATTTTCAAAAGAAAAAGAGGAGCGGACGGGACGGTGGAGACCTATAAAATTCGTCTAATTGCCAAGGATTACCGTCAATATTATGGTATTGATTATGACGAGATGTTCTCTCCTGTGACAGTGCTCAAGTCCATCCGGATTATAGCTGCATACTTGGATTATGAGATATGGCAAATGGATGTCAAAACTATTTTTTTTAATGGGGTGCTTGGTTAATGATCAAAATCGAAATAGAAATGAAAATTGAAATAACTTGAAATCAGAATTGGAATAGCTAAATTTTTCGAAACGCTTAGTTTGTGATCAGAATCGGAATCGAAATCGAAATCGGAATGAAAATTTGAATCCATAGAGGATAATAGGGATTGAGTTCTATATAAATTGGATCATTCCCATTCCAACTTAGAATCCAAATCGGACTCCTTCTAGCTAAACGGTTGGAATGAAAGTCACACATTTCTATTTTAATTCCAGACCCCGACTCTCCTCAACTAAAAAACTCGTTTGTTTGGTTGGTTGGGCTCAAAATCCTATTGCATTCGTGGTCCAACCATAAAAAATATTGGATGTAAGTAGACCAAACCCTATATTTATAAGTATTTAGAATCATTTTTGAGCGGGTTAGTCTGGATCCCATAGGGAGAAAAAATGATCTCTGCAGGTCATTTTTTCTCTTTATAAGATCCGGACGAGTCCATTCAAAAAGTAGTTTTAAATACTTGTAAACAAATAATCTGATCTGCTTATAATTTATTATTTTTTATGTTTGAATCATGAATTCTATAAAATTTTGAGTTCGATCATCCAAATAAATTTCAAGTGTTTGAATATATTTAATTTTTTTTGATTTAAAATAGATTTATTTTGATCTCAATAAATTTAATATTTTCAAATGGGTTCGACCAAAAAGTCCAACCACAACTGATGAAAATTTAGGCATCAAACACGTGGATTGGTGCTTCTATTCTAAATCTTGCTCAGTTTAAGAGCCAATTTCTGATGATTGGATTGTCGTTTTGCCCATGCCGTAGACTGAAGCCCTACGTAGCCTCAGGACGGTTTGGTGATTCCGTATCCAACCCCCTCCGAGTCAGATACCTATCAAAACAAACCAAAGTATCGGTCCGGATCGCTTTGTCCGGTTCCGTTTATCCCGGCTCCCAGGGTAGCCTTGACTTTGTGACATTGAAGAAACGGATGAAACGTATATTAAAAAACCCAAGAGGCGCACTGGGAGAGTTCACAAGCGTGACGCTAGGACCCATTGTTTAACAGTTTCTTTTTTTTTTTTCTAAATAAAGCGAGACATGCATCCTGTCACGGTTTGGCTTTCTCAAGGCCTTCAACTCTTCTCCCGTCTCTATATTTGTATGTTAGCATACTGATGTCACGTCGACAAGACCTTGATTTCTTGGGCTACGTGTACGGACAAGTAAAAATGAAAAAAAAAAAGAAAACGGAGAGCAGGCTGGATGCAGATTCCAGGGGATCAGATGGAATCCTTGTCATTGTTTGAATTTTGGTCTTTTGACAGGTAGGTTGTCGACTCGGATCAAGATTGTTCTGCGTCAAGAAATCGGCAGCTGAGATGTTGATCTCAGCCGAGATGGAAGGATGGGAGTTCGGAAAGGACACGTGTTGCAAGATAACTGGGGCATCAGGAATTTATTTTTTTAAATAAATTATAATTTTTTTTGAAATTAAATTGAAATTATATTTAAATTTAATAATTTTAAAAATTTATATTTATTTTTTTTAATTTATTTAAACTTCACAATTTAACCCATACCGTTAAGCACTCCGTTAATTTACTATAGGACTCAAGTGTTACATAATAATTTTTTTCTGAAATGACCAAAATGATCTACAGTAAAAGATGAGAAAAATAAAACACTTCTCCTCTCTAATTTTTCCTACCTAGTAGTCCAGCACCATCTGCAGCCTCTCTCTCCCGATCATCCCATTCGCCAGCATTCGGAAGGGCACCACATAGGAGACCATGGAGGCCAGAAGGTAGAGAACCACAAAGATAGCAATAGCCCATGGATCCCACCAGGCAAGCAATGCCTCCACCCGTTCTCCCTGCACCACCACGTCCCCAGCAATATCTGGGCTCTCCCGGCCACCACTTTCAAACGTTTGTATCACACCCATACCACCTTCGCCACTCGTACTGTCGGGAAACTATCCAGCTCCTCGTCCAGCTCTTCTGGCCCCATCATGTCCACCTGTGATAGCTGTGGGTCCATCCCACTCGACTGCCTTGGCCACGCTCGATAGTACCTCCATATCAGTATCAAGCATAGGTACAAGAATGCGGTGGGCAGGATAAGGTGGGGCCAGAGCGCCACGATGGCCAGCAGCACGTGCACAGGCTGTTGGGAATTATGTCCTAAAATCAATCGTATGATGATTGAGTTCTTTTTGTATATAAATTATTTATTGATAAATAAAAGTTATTTTGATATTATTCATCAAAAAGTTGCATCTTTCCTGTAAAACTCTTGTGTTGTGATGAAGTCCTTAGAACTATATTAGTAATCAATAAAGGGAGGATTTATCGTATAGTTTTCAAACATGTTCGCGACCAAATGATACTTGGATTATGAGATATGACAAATGGATGTCAAAACCACTTTTCTTAATGGAGAGCTGGAAGAAGAAGTGTATATGATACAGCCTGAAAGATTCACATCCACAGATGAGTCTAAGGTATGCAAGCTGAATAGATCCATTTATGGACTTAAGCAGGCGTCTAGGAGTTGGAACATACATTTTGATAAGGTAATCAAAACGTATGGCTTTGTTAGGAACGGAGAAGAACTTTGCATCTATAAGTGAGCTACCAATTCTATAGTCATCTTCTTTATACTGTATGTAGATGATATACTATTAATAGAAAATAACATCCCAGCTTTACAGAGTGTGAAGCTATGGTTATCATCACAATTATCCATGAAGGACTTGAAAAAAATATCCTACATCCTAGGGATGAAGATTTATAGGGATAGATCTAGAAGATTGCTTGGACTGATCTAATCCACGTACATTGATACCATGTTGAAGTGGTTCAATATAAAGAATTTCAAAAAAGACTATCTTTCGATAAATCATGGAATTACTCTCTCCAAGAAGGATTGTCTGATAATCCCTCAAGAGAGAGAGTGCATGAGTAGAATACCATATACTTCGGTATGGGATCTATCATATACGTCATGACGTGTACGAGGTCAGAAGTCGTCTATTCACTAGGGGTAGTGAGTAGCTACCAATCTGATCCAAAGAAAAATTACTGGAAGGTTGTAAAGACAATCCTTAAGTATTTGAGAAATACTAAAGACCAGTGGCTTATCTGTAGAGACACTGACCTGAAACTTATGAGATATACTGATTCTTATTTTCAGTCAGATTATGATGATAGTAGAAGCATATCGGATTACGTATTTATCTTCAATGGAGGAGCATTTTGCTGGAAGAGTTTCAAGTAACATATCATGACCGATTCTGTATGCGAAGTGAAATACATTACTGCATATGATACTGCAAAGAAGGCGGTGTGGTTGAAAAAATTCATCATCGAGCTGGAAGTTATACCTTCTATTGATGGTCCTATCCTGTTGTACTGTGACAGCTCTGGTGCCATAGCTCATGCGAAAGAAACAAAGTCACACCAACGCACCAAGCATATTCTGCGTCGCTATCATCTGGTACGAGAGATCATGGATCGAGATGATATCGAGCTTCAGAAAATCGATAGAAAGGAGAACCTAACTGACTCCTTCACTAAAGCTCTTGAGATCAAAGAGTTCGATGACTTCAAATGGAAGATGGATATAAGATATCATCCCGATTGGCTTTAATCTAAATGGGAGATGTTGAAAATTGTATCTTAAAATTAATCATGTGATGATTGAGTAAAAGTTATTTTGGTATTATTCATCACAAAGTTGTATCTTTTTTGTAGAACTCTTGTGTTGTGATGAAGTTCTTAGAACTATGTTAGTAATTGATAAAGAGAAGATTTATCATATAGTTATTAAACATGTTCGCGATCAAATGATACGTTATTATAGGATGATAATATTTATCGAGTGGAGATCGTTGTGTGCCATATAGATTAGTTATCCTTTTAACCAAGGAGTGTGGTAACATTGGTATGGCATATAGGTAGATTCACCTGCTGAGCGTTCTGCTGTCAAGAGTTGCTTGTGAAGTATATGGGCATAAGTATCTCTCAGATCTGAAATCACCATAGTAATTTGCAAGTAACTCACTGTGCTTTGGTGTCAGGCTATTTGAATTTTTAATACAGTGACGGAAGACTACTGGGTACAGTCAAGTACTTGTGAAGTTTGTATGTGGATCAAGATAGGATTGACCCCTCCAGATTATAGGAGCTGATGTATCACTGTATTTCAATTTAGTAAAATCTTGATCAGGATAATCCATGAGATGGATTTGAAAGGTTGAAATACAATGTAGATGGAACACTCATGATTGACAGTTAACCCTAGATCATCCTAGAGCATTCAGGATCAAAAAGATAAATTATGTGGTAACCATATGCATAGGTTCTAGAATATTCTCTTACAATTATTCAACCTATCCAGATATCGAAAATCATTGCTAGATGATATCTTCGATTAGTACAAGAATCCACATTCAGTTCATATGGATGCTGTGACACGGATACTTCGTTATCTCAAAAGCTGTCCTGATCGTGGTTTGCTTTATTCTTGTCATGGCAACCTACGGGTGGAGTGTTATACAGATGCTGATTGGGCTGGATCATTTGATGATCGTCGCTCTACCTCAGGTTACTGTACTTTTGTTGGAGGTAATCTAGTCACTTGATGAAGCAAGAAACAGAATGTAGTTGCTCGATCTACTGTTGAAGCAGAGTATCGAGCTATGGCACATGGAGTGTGTGAAATTTTATGGTTGCGGATCTTATTATTGAATTTAGGTCTTTATCAGTCATCGTCCTTATGCTATATTGTGACAACAAGGCAGTAATCAATATTGCTAATAATCCAGTACAGCATGATCGGATGAAGCACATCGAGATCGATTGATATTTTATCAAGGAAAAGCTTGATGCCAGAATCATTTGTATGCTTTATGTGCGATCTGCTAGTTAGCTAGCAGACATTTTGACCAAAGATCTTAGTGTGCATTCTTTTTCATTTATTCGTGACAAGATGGGTCTTTATGATATCTATAACTCATCTTGAGAGGGAGTGTTGAAATAAGCTGTAGATCTCTCTGATTAGGAATGCAATCTTCTAATTAGAGAAAAATATGTTTGCATAATTTCTAAATTGTAGATCCCTTTGATTAGGAATACAATATTCTAGTTAGAGGAAAATATGTTTGTATAATTCCTAAATTATAGATCCTTCTGATTAGGAATGCAATCTTCTAATTATAGAAAAATATGTTTGTATAATTCCTAAATTGAGTCCCTGAAAATTAATAAAAAGGGTCCTTTTGGTCCTAGAGAAAGTATTCTTTCTTCCTCTGAATTCCTCGTCTTCACGTTCTCTTCTATTTTTTTTGTTTTTCAATAGGAGATAGGTAGACCTTGGACATTGTGCGCACGATCAAGCTGCTGGAGTCCTACTGCCATGCCTCCTGGAATGCCTCGTCGGCCTGGGTCTCAATCCAGACCACGAGCATGACATTGTTCCCCAGTGAGGCCTCCGATGGTCCTTCCAAAGTGTACCACTAGGGGGTGAGGGGACTATCCTGCGAGGACCGCTTGGAGATCTCCTGGAGGTCGAATGACACCAACCTGAGGCTTGTGTTGACAACCTCTTTATATTATTATCGTCACCGCCGCCATCTCCTCCTCCTCCCAAACGGAAACCTCCAAAGGGATGGAATTTAGGCTTTCCTTGTGGAAGGCAAACACCTGGTCCCAGTCTGTGGACTTGATGGTCCGCATTTGGATGCCATGACTCCCGATGACCACCTTAGCGTAACAGGGCCGCCAGGTGTCCATGGATCCCCCGTGCTTCGCTTTGAGGACATAGATGAAGAGGTATGGGATGCGGTCTACCAGATTGTATGAGCTACCACCGACATGCTCGCTGGTGATGGGTCGGATCTCAAGGTTGCTGAAGCTGGAGTGATGCGGATCCTTTGATGGGGGCAGTCCTTTGCCACCTCCACCCCTAAATCGTTTGCGTCCCCCTTCGACGGTCAGTCTGTCTCTAAGATCATGACTTTAAGATCGTCATACTTGAGGGTTGACATTGCCACAAACATGGCATCGATCTAGACATCAAACAATTTGGACGTTGAACAGGCTGTAGTATTTGAGGCAGATGGTAATTTGATCGTTTTACATTTCTAAGATGATTTGAGCAATGCGGTTACATTTTAGGGGTATAAATATAGATTTTGAAATATAGTCGGTGTAACTGTAATAAACATAAATTTTAGAGAAATTTTGTAATTTATCCAAAATTTTATCCTTTTCTTTGGATGCTTTTACAAACAACCTAATATGGGATTAGTGCAAATCAGGAAAGATGATTGAGAGTGAAGTAGCTAGACTAGCATTAGTAAGCCTGGATAATTTATTTTGGCATGCATAAAAACTATATTGAAAACTATTTTTATTATTAGGACTCATATATTCTAATTTTAAAATTTATTGAGGACATATTTTTGAGAAGAAATTGACTTTGAAATGGGAATAAAAATGAGTGACTTCTTCTTCAATCATTTGACTCGATAGAGTCCCATTCACATTCCCATTTTGGAGAGAGAACCAGAATGCCATAATCCCTTAAACTCAATCTTGACTTTCGTCCAAATATTCAAATATCATTCCACTAATTTATTTTTAAAAATATTTTTTAAAAATACCATTTTATTTAATTAATTTTTAAAAATTTACTTAAAAATATTTAAATTCTGATTCAAGATCCAATAACAAACCAAATACATTGAAAAATATAGCCATTTTGATTCCTATTCCAATACATCATGATTCCAATTCAACAGCGAATCAAACACACCCTTAATGTATTGAAAGAAATATTAAGAATATCTCATCCAAGCCAGGCTAAACAAAAATTTAACATATCTAAGTTGATATTAATCGGCATGATAAGATGGTTAGGGTGAGATACATGTGTTCTATAAATTAATAAATTCTAAGCTACCAACCGCTAATTAATTCTAGGTTTTAGTTTACATGAACGATGTTTTGAGATGCCATATGCTCAGTTGGCAATATATGGAAATTAAAAGCATATGTGATACCATGTTATAAAATACATAACCAATTTATTTTATAAATATCTTATTGCCAATTTCCCAATACCAATACAGATCGATATGGCTGCTAAGATCTCCACCAACAAATAATAATAATGATAATTCTTGACTCAGTGTTTGACATTTTGGATTTAAAGCTTATTAATTATACACAAAGGAGTATTGCTACTCCCGCTGCTTCATTTCCCCATCCGGACCCTAATGCTTCGTAGCAATGGATTATTGAAGCATGTGGTATGAGGTAGTTAAGATACTGTATAGCCACTAATCAACATTCATATAGATCTCGTAAAGGGGTGGTATATAGCTTTTTCAATGTGAAAATTACAATTCTCTCATAGTTTTGGATTTAAATCCCCAATCACTCATAATCCTATTTGATTGTGTTCGAATAAAATAAAAAAATACAAAATTGAAATCTAGATCTTAATATATGAGTTTTTCTCGTTGTGGGATGGAATAAAAATTTCTTTGAAACCAAGATTCCTTCATTTAAAGGAACGATGATTACACTCATACGTGGTAGGAATAGTCATTCCAATTATATTAGATGAATAATATTTTTAGAAAAAGAGATGAGCTAATTAATAATATTTATGATATAAAATAGTAATGAATAATATATTTTATATGAACCAATAATGATAATCATGATAAATAAAATACATAAAATTTATTAAAAATATCTAATATAATTTTAGAAAAAAATAATCACATATTGAGTAATATGAATGGTAATATCATATCAAGTGTTATCTAAAGGTAAACTACGCATGGTATAGTAGCAGATGGGTATTATGTAACGCTTGTTAAAGAAAATAAAATAAAAAGAATAATATTCAATAAGAATGATGAAATATCTCAAATAAACATTAAAAAGAAATCAAAATAAATAATTAATATAAAAATAACAAATAACAAGAATAAAATGCACCATAAAATTATAGATTTATGAATAAATATAAATTAAGATGTAAAATATGAAAATTAAGATTAAAACAATAAATAAAGTATTTGATTCAATATATAAAAAAATAATACAAATATAAATTTAAAAAAATAAAAAATTAAATTCCTAAACAATATTGAATGAAAAAGAGAAAAAATATATTAGATAAATATTAAAATCTAAACAAAATAATAAATAAAATAGAAAGTAGTAAATATCAAAAAATAATAGAAAATGAATAAAAAAACCTATAGTATGGCTGCAAAATAAAAAAAACCAAAAAATAAATAATTAAGACGTTGTCTCGAAAGCAAAATTTTTGTTTCAAGATATAAAATATATAAAATATATAAAATAAAAATTTAGTAAATATATAAATAAAGAAAATTATATTAATGATATATCAAAAGTTAGTATAAAATTGATTATAATCTAATAGACAACTAGTTAGATCAGATATTTGTATTCTACTATTGTTTCTTTTTCATGAATTCCTTCTTTTCATGTCTAAATGCGGAAATGGAAACCGTGATTCAAATTCTTTGCCTTCTATTTCTATTATATTCTTATCCTTATTTCGACTCTTTTTTTTTCTTCTTTTGGCACCACAATTTTTGTCATTCATGGTAATTAATTGTTGCATAAGGATGCTGATAATTTCTATTAAAAGAAGTTTAAATACGATTCTAAACAGGCGAGTCTTACAAAAATATTATTGGTTGTCCTCGATGAAGTCTGTGCCGAACTGGTGAGTCATAAATTTGAAAAGTACGTTTTGTAACTATTTCAGAAAAAAAATATAATCACCAAACAACCATCCACATATTAATATCTCGTGCCGACATGCCGTGAGGGAATTGGTGTGGTTCACGATAATATGCCTCACGACGGAACTGTCAAATCATGACATGGCGATGATTGGTGACTCCACATCAGCTTCTCCATCTTCTTCTATGTACACCATTTCCCACTTAATCGAGGATACAAGCGAGGGACATAACAATCCAAACAAACTTTGCAAAGGCTAACTCACCTCACAAATCCGAGAGCAAATGTAAGGCACCCTAGTTTTAAAAGTTATTTTATTATATTATAGATGGATAGATTAGGCTACATTCGATTGTATCTGTTGCTCTTGATCTCTTCATTTGAGATCGGATGTCGAAATGGAGATGACTAAGATGTGACTGCTGCTGGAGTACCGTCTGAATATCTGCAAAAAGTTCTCATCAGAATATTCTCCAATAAAAATCTTCTGATGCTCATGTCAAAAAATAGAGAATAATAAAAAAAGAGAAAGCGAAGAGCGGAGAACTTACTTTGAAAGTCTCAAAATTCCTTTATTTATAGAGAAGGAGTTGGTGTTGTATTCGTCTCAAAGTCGCATAGCTTTTCGGATTTGTCGCATAGATTGATTCAGATGAGATATTTTCTTTTTATGAAAGACTTAGTCGTAGAAGAATTTTATTTCATTTGGATTTTTTTAATTTAAAAGATAGACGAATCTGATGACAAGAACCACATCTTGGCTATGGATGATCTATAATAGATCGTCGGAAGCTGAAATTCTAAAGACTATAGAGCACATATTGACCTTAGGTTGTTTGAGATTGGTGGTTATGTATCAGCTATAGTAGATTGTCTAATGACGAAGAGAACTAGAATTGAGTTGAGAAGTAGGTATTGCTGTTAAATCATCTAATAAATATTAATATTTTATAGTTCGATCGATGTTGAGGATGTGACAGTCGAGGCTGAAGCATAGATCCACAATAGTACCTAAATTAGGATTCATCTTTAATATATACCTTGAGGTATCTAAACAACTGTTAATAGATCAATTCAATGTGTATCACTCATTTCTCTCTCTCCCCTTCTTAGTCTTTATCCTACAAAAATAAGTACCAAGGATGAAGACTAGCTCTAAAAAAAATAAATACCAAGCCTCCAAGAATAAATAAAAATATTCTAAAAATAAATAGAAAAAAAATTGGCTATCCTTAATCATGTGATACAATGTTTCGTAAGAGACAACAACAAATGAGGATACTTGAGGGAATAAACATAAAAATAAATATTGTTGAAGGTAAATGCCAATAAACACTTAGATGTCCATAGTAAACGCTAAATCTCAGATGATAAGCACATGGTTTGCGGACAGAAACACAAATCTTACCAAAAATAAATAGAAAAAGATCTTGCTTGGGATGGGAGCGAGAGAGGTGAGAAACTTGTCATAAGAGCTGATCATAAGCATTGATGGTGCATTATGTGCTATCCTATTAAAGATGAGTATTGTACTTAAGGATGAAAAAAGAAAAGAGAAAAAGGCGTGAGTGCTGTCCTATCCTATCGATGTTTTATTATTTTTTTTTTAACTATAACCTATTAAATACTAATTTTATAAAAATAAATATTAAGATGTTCACAACAAATATTAATCCTTAGATGATGATCATATGGTATGTGGAAATAAATAGAAAAAGATCCAACCTGGAATGAGGGAGAGGGACATGTCCCAAGGGATGGGCACAGCAATGGACAGTGCATCATATCTAATCTTATTATGAGGATAAGTGTTGTCCTCAAGAGAGAGAAAGGAAAAAAATGCATGAATGTTATCCCCTCCTATTAACGTTTTGCCTTTTGTTTTTATTTTGAAGGTTTAGATGTAATAGTGAGGAAGAGGACTTAACGGCTGGTTGTCAAATTTTAAGATGCGTGCCTCTTGAACGCCGACAGAGATGATTGAATCCGGGCTTAGCCATACCCAAGTGCGGCTTAATCCGCTGTAAAAATATTTGATTTGTAATCGAAATCAAAAATAAAAATATGAATCTAAATGATTTAAAATTAAAATTGAAATGATTAAATTTTCTGAAATATTTGGTTCATGAATAAAATCAGAATCGAAATTAGAACTAGAATGAAAAATTTAATCCATAAAAGAGAGTAGGGATTGAGTTCTATATAAAATAAGTCATTCTCGTTCTATCTCAAAATCGAAATCGGAATGGGACTCCTCCTAATCAAATGATTGGAATGAGAGACACCGATTTTAATTTCGAATCTTCACTCTTTTTAATCAAACATCCCCTGTATATATGTACTTGACCAGAGACGATCGAATCCGGACTTAGCCGCACTAAAGTGTAGCTTAATCCAATGCATGTATGTATTTGATCAATGAAATGAGAAACTTATGAATTTCTTCTTTACCACCTAGCCAAGCTAACATCGAGGTAATCTTTATCATCGTTAAACTAAATTCAAGCCACAATTTTTTTTTAACACAACGGCCACGCGGAAGTACAAAGTAATCTCTATGCAACCTCAGCTTTCAGTTCAAATCCGACCTGACACGCTAGAGATTTTGACCAACCAAAAACCAATTTCATGTAACACGGCCCACTGATTGACACAACTCGGCCAATCTGCCCCCTTGCACTCTGACATCCCCATGCCCCACTACTCCCTGGAGCCACATCATCATCATCACAATAAACATTAATAAAAGGCAAATGCATACTTTATCCCAACCAGATGACCACCTTCCTTTGTTCTAAAGATGATAATAGATAGAATTTGAATCAGATATTATACTATCCATCTTCGATTCCGAACTTAATATCTTATATCCAAATCCTATCCGATATTCGATCAGATAAAAAAAAAGATATCTATTCCCATATCCAACAAATTCGAAGATATCCATAAATAACCCATTTCTCCATATCCAATCCATATTCATCCCACACCTATCTCATATAAAAAAAAATAAATAATTAAAATAATTATTTTATACATATTATCAATCAAAATAAAATTATCAATTCAATATAGAATATAATTTATAAATTCAGATTTATAAAAATTAAATATAAAAATAAAATTACAATTCAACGTAATTATGCATATTATCAACCAAAACAGAATTGTCAAAATAGAACTATAAATATATATATTCGAATTCAGATCGGATTTGGATTCGGATTTGGATAGAAAACAACACTACTCATATTCTATCCATATCCGTACTACAGTTTTCAGATTTTACTCAAATCTGAATCTAAATCTAATCAAATTTTATTTTTCAAATTTGATCAAATTTAGATAAAATGTATATTTATCTGATCAGATCGATTTTATCATCTTTATTCTGTTCTATAATTGGAGGGTACATACTAATCATCGCAATTAACAATCCAACAATTAAACAAAAACTTGGTAACAAAAGGAAAGATGACGCAGTCCCCCAAAGCATCGGAATAGTCAGTGGTAATCCGGAAATTCCACCTACAACCCTGCCACTGCTGTGTTATTCCAACTTTCCAATTCTGCTGTGTTATTATTTTATTCTTCCTTCCGGAGGCGAATAGCGAATAGCGAATAGCGAATAGCGAATAGCGAATAGCGAATAGCGAATAGCGAATAGCGAATAGCGAATAGCGAATAGCGAATAGCGAATAGCGAATAGCGAATAGGGAGAGGAGCGCATAGCAGCCAAGAAACGCTGCGTCAACGGACGCCAAAACCGATTCAAATATAACAAAATCCCGGCGCACCCAGGAATCATCTCTCCATTCTCCTCTCGTCCCCCTCTCTCTCTATTCCTCCCTCTCTCGCTGTCGCTTTTTTTTTTTTATTTGCTCGGTTTTTCTCCAGTCGTCGCTTTCTTTTCTTTTCTGTGTGGGACGAGGGATTCGAGTAGAATAATAGAGGAGAAAAGAGAGAAAGAAAGATTCTGGGGAATATGAAATGATATCTGGGAATTGAAGTTCGTGCGGCGGCTCCGATGCCGGCGGCGTAGAACCGTGATCTCGGCGAATTTAGGGTTTGTATTAGGAGCGCAGTCTGGGGCTTTGGTTTCGCGGCGTTCGAGGGTTCTTCGTCTCAGCGCTGAGTTCTTGTGCTTGGTAAGGGACAATTGCTTCTTGGTAGATATCTACAGCAAAAAAGATTTTCTTTTGTTTTTTTTTTTTTGGGTTGGGGGGCGGGGCGGGGTGGGGGATGATCATGTGCTTTTGGTGTGATTTATCAAAAACTTTTGGATTTGGAGGTTTTTTTTTTTTGCTTTAAATTTCATCTCGGTGCGCTTCAATTTTCCTGATCATTGTCCTGCTGAGAAGGAATATTCGATGTTAGTTGTTCAAACTTACTCCGTCTTTAGTGGTTTTATGGGGACTCGTAATTGATAAATTCACCAGTTCTGGGAGAGATTTGTGACGTACATTGCTTTTCCGTGATTTTTTGTATTTGATCGGAAAAAAAAAATGGAGGCTTTGACGGAGATCCCCTCTCTCTCTCTGGTGTATGATAAACTGGGGTTTTTTTTGACGGATTGAAAGTATTATGAGCCGGCACTCTCATGTTGTTAATAATAAAATTAATGTTTTTGCCTTTGTTTCTTGCTATCGGTTTTCGTAATATGAGTGTTTGACTTGGGTCATCTTACCTTCTGCAATTAGGGAAAAGTTATTCTGTGCGTTTAACATGCGACATCTCCGATGTTTTGATGTGGGATCTGGGATGTTTCCATCGTCAAGTTGTTTTTCAGTCAGAATATTCGATTGTCTACTCTTTTATATATATATATATATAGATATATATATATATAGATATATATAGATATATTGATGTATACTGTTTTAGTTCTTTCTCTGTTTTAGTTCTTGAGAAAGGATCCTGTAAACTTATTATATGAAAGAACAAAAGGTACATCCATGATCTGAATTATGTTGTGACATGTGTATTTTGCTATACTTGGAATGCTAAGTTGGTGGAAATCCATGTTAATCTTGGTGACGGTGGCGGCTTGAAACTCACATCTCTTTCTACCTCTACCTCTTTCACAATCTGCCTTCTTTGTCAACTTACAGAGCAGATGCAATGGAGCAGTCATTGGGTGGTTTGAAGCCAACAGGTAGATGAGTGCAAATCTATCCTGCTTCTCAGTAATTGAAGAGAAATTTATTTAATTTGAATTGAAAAGTTATATTGATGATATCCTCCAGGTCCTTCACATATCTCTCCAGGGAAGACTGCACAGAAGATCAGAAGCAGTGCATGGGGGATTCCATCTGGATCCAATGCATATCATGGATCCAGTGATGCGAGCCTTTTCTCGAGCTCCTTACCGGTCCTTCCACATGAGAAATGTATGCAGCTGTTTGTTGCACCATTGTTAACTATCAACTACTTTGCATTGAATTGATTTCATCCTACTTTGCATTGAATTGATTTCATCCTCGGTTTCTGTTGCTATTCAGTGGTAGATGATGCTTCTTCTGAAATAACTAATCTGAGTAAAAAGATTGAGGGTAGGGATTCTGTGGATGATCTTGACCTCCAAGGAATTGGGAGCCTGTTACCTGATGACGAAGAGGAGCTTTTATCTGGAATAATGGATGATTTTGACCTTAGTGGGTTGCCTAGTCATGTGGAGGAGTTGGAAGAGTATGATCTTTTCGGCAGTGGAGGGGGCATAGAATTGGATTCTGATCCTACAGAGAGCCTCACCATTGGGATGGCAAAAGCAAGTATTGCTGATGGCTATATTGGCAATGGGATTAGCCAGTACAGCCTTCCAAATGGTGTTGGCACCATTGCTGGTGAACATCCATATGGAGAGCATCCATCTAGAACTTTATTTGTGAGGAACATTAATAGTAATGTTGAAGATTCAGAATTGCGGTCTCTGTTTGAGGTAAATTATTTATGACATGGTTCTTTTACATTGCTTCAGTTTACCTGTTGCTTCATGCAGTATTTCATTTTTGTTTGATATTTTGTATTCCATGGCTCTGCCTCATCGATCTCATTTGTTGTCTTTATATTATTTTTTGATAATTTTAGTCCTTTTATTGGTTAGATTGGTTTTTCGGAACTTGTGGATATCTGTTGCTCCTTGTGAGTCAATCTTCTATGAGAGAAAATATTAGTCAGAACCCCAATGCCCCCTGTTTGTGTTTGGTGATACAGATCTCAATGTAAAGATACAGAGTAATGTTCGAAATTTGTTTAATATTTTGCATTTGAAGAAAGAATATTTTTATATTAGAAATCTGCTATCTGGTCTTTGTATTGATTACTCACTTTCCCCACAATGAAAACTGTTTTAGCATTGCAGTTTTTATAAGTACATGTTGGAGGAGAATAAAGTTTTGCTCTGTATTAGCATATGCAGGTCATATTGCCTTGCAGCATCTGTCCTTGGGGCAATAAACCATCCATCAAAAAATAATGCTCGGCAATATGATAAGCGGCCATCCAAGTTTCTGCTGCTATATTATTGTCGAGGATAAGGTCTCCACTTAACCAATATGATATCAAAAATATTTTCTTCTATCTGTCTTGTTTCCGTCATGATGCCTTCTTTTACTAGAAAAAGATGCCTTAGTTCTTGCAGTCTGGCCATTGTATAAGTATAGTTTGGAATATATAAAGGATACTTACACGATAAACTGTAGTACTTGATAATTGCTCCTTTTTTTTAAAAAAAATATAAATTAGCTGATAGATTGTCTGCTGAGTTAGGCATTGGTTGGAGGATCGCTTTCCCCTTAGCTTCTAAAGATTGCCAAGCTTGGCTGAACTGACATAGATGAACCAAACAATTTTTTGTTTTGATTTTAATTTTCTTGTGGACATATGCTTGTATTGGAATGTGATATGTTGTTTGTCATGAGAATTGTTGTATCATTGGAGCATCCAGGCTTTTAAGTCAGTGGCTGCATTAACTAATATTGCTGACGTGATCCTTAATATTACATTGACATTGTTTTGATTATAAATATAATAAAACAATTGATATTCATGTTGTTGCTACAGTGTTCCTTGATTGAAGAATCAGAAGGTACCAGCTTATATGCTGCCATTACTCAATAGCATTGGCCAGTGTTATTAAAGGCGCGCCTCATGCGCAAAAGGTGCTAGGCAAGGGCCGTCGTCTTTGTACCCCCTAGACAAGGCGATAGCCCTTAGGCGCAGCATAGATGCCTCAAGCACACGCCTCTGCATTGTTCAAAGGTTCAATGAGGCGCCCAAGAGGCGCAAGATTTGAGGAAGTATTAATATTTGGTTTCTAAAAAATAGGAAAGGACAGTTAGAGTATGTAGGAAAGATTGATTATAGTAAATAGGGATTGGAAAAGTCATCATTGAAAGTCAAATGGGCTTTAAAAACCTACATGAGGCTCTTGTAATCACCTAAAAGAATTAGAAGATAGAAGATGAAGCGTCTCCACCAGACTCCATCTCATCTCATCGTCTAAGAAGTACTTCCATCTCATCTCATCGCTTAAGAAGTACCTCTCTGTCCCATCTCATCGTCTAAGAAGTACCTCCATCTCATCTCATCGCCTAAGAAGTACCTCCATCTCATCTCATCGCAGGAACAAGAAGAAAATGATAAAACTAGTTTGCTTGATGATGATGATGAGGAGGATTAGCCAATTAGGAATTTAGAAAGCACTTATTTGATTATTTTTGGGTTAGAGTTAGTTTTTACATGCTGGACTTCTTTGTCTATAGCTAGATCTTTTTCTGTTTTTACTTTTTAATAATAGGATGCTAGTTTTTACTTACTGGAATTCTTGCTTAGCTAATTCTCTGTTTTTCTGTTTTTGGTGTCTATTTTCTCTCAGGCATGCCCCTTGCACTTTGCTCTTAGGCTCCAGGGACCCCTAGTGCATAGGTGCACCTAGGGCCTTTAACAACACTGGCATTAGCTGATATAAAAATTCCTTTTTGTCACTGAATTTGCTATGACTATATCCATGTATTCACATATAGTATATATGTATGTATATATGTGTATGCATGTGGGTTTGTGTGGAGGTATGTATAAAACTATCAATAACTTTCTGCTTGCTTCTCTATAGCATGTGCTATATAAGACAAGGTTAGGAATGTCTGTTCTATCTTAGGTTTTGATGGTTGGATAGGATGAAATGTTAAATTTTACATTGCAAGATTGTTGTGGGCTTGTTGCTATAGTTCGTTTTCAGCCAACTTTTCATAAGCTACTAGTAAGGTAACCATTCATGCAACATTAAAAAGGTTTTTGTTCCTTTTTTTTTTTTTCAAATAATAGATAAATTCTTTTTAATCATCATATTGCTTCTTGATATGCCACTTTATAAAAGTCTTAATCACACATCTCATTCAGGAGAGAGAAAATCTTGGAGATGATCCTGTTTTTCCTGCTTTGCTAATGCTGGATGGCATGCCAACTTATGCAGTTATATGCAACTGTTGAAGTATTAAATCATATGGTATTCTGCTGTACAATATGTTTCATCCTGCTAAGTCACTGGCACAACATGGGAGTTTATATTCTGTACTGGTTACTATTTGTGCGTTTCACTTATAAGATAGTTTTACCATATATGGATCAAAACCATTGATAGGGTACACAATGCAATGTGGGTCACACGGCATATTTATTTTCTCCAGTGAGTAGTCTACCAATATAGCTGTACTTTGCCATGTTACTGTTGTTGCTTTTCCTTGATTTCATTTCATGATTGTTTACCTATATAAAGTGTTTCTTGATTATGTAACATCATGTATACTCTATTGTGTCTTGGTTGCAAAATTTCTAGTCAATAATCTTGTTTGATTGTTAAAACATGTCTATTTTCAACTAGAAACCCTTTACACCTGTATCTCCTAGTATATTTTGGTGTGTCCTTGGTCTATCTATTTCTATTACCATGTATCCTTTTCTTCTGGTATGTGCCAGCCATAGTAAAGTCTGCTTGGTAATGATATTGGATATTTAGGCCCTCTGTCAGTGCAAATAAGAATCCGACAACCACTGATAAGTGTTATATTGAAGATAGAATATTAGTTTTATCAATCAAGTGGAGAACTACTGCTCTCTAATTATCTTTTTTTTTTTTGGGGGGGGTTCAATTTTGCTCAAAAGGATTCAGCTATGCACTTATAGTTGTTTTCCCTGGGTGATCAATAGTAGAAAACTGTGATCTTGAATGTGGAGTTAGTGTCTGCATTCATTTATTATGCCAATCAGAAAGCTATGTTCTTTTGATCCTGTTAGTTTGACTTCTTGTGGAACGTTCTTCTGAATTACGAACTTTATTTTGCCCCTTCCTTTTTTTTTTTTTTGTGTAAAATTATTATGGAATAACTTTTCTAGACATTATTTATTCTGTTTGACATCTACCATGATATTTTGCCTTTTGTTAGCAATATGGGGACATCCGGACTCTTTACACTGCTTGCAAGCACAGGGGATTTGTGATGATATCTTACTATGATATCAGAGCTGCTCGAACTGCTATGCGTGCATTACAAAATAAGCCCTTACGACGGAGAAAACTCGATATTCATTTTTCAATTCCCAAGGTCTGATACAAGATGTTCTCAATTTATCATCAATCTGCTTTAACCTATGTCACTTCTGATAGATATTTTTCCTGCCAGGACAATCCATCTGACAAAGATATGAACCAAGGAACTCTTGTAATTTTTAATTTGGATCCATCAGTTTCAAATGATGACCTTCGACAAATATTTGGGGCTTATGGGGAAGTAAAGGAGGTGGGAAGTTTGTTTTTCCAACCCTGCCCACAATCTCTCTCTCTCTCTCTCTCTGGCTTCATACTAGTTTATGTGAAGTGTTGCACATCTCCTTGTTGCATAAAACAGATAAGGGAGACTCCACACAAGCGGCACCATAAATTTATTGAGTTCTATGATGTCAGAGCGGCAGAAGCTGCACTACGGGCATTGAACAAGAGTGACATAGCTGGCAAACGGATAAAGCTGGAACCTAGCCGTCCTGGTGGAGCTCGTAGAAGGTATGTCTATGAATTTAGTTTCTGCATCTGCACTTACCTGTTTTCTTTCCGATTGTGTTCTTGGTTTGTATTACATGGTTCTGATTTTTCCTTTGCTAGTTCCATCACATTGTTCTATTCTTAGTAAAGTTTACTGTTTTTTGGCTTAATCTGGGTTTGCATTATTTACTTTAGAACTCTGGTCTTTTATGATTATTTTTTCATCAAAAGGTGATCTAATCAGGCTATGTTTGTTTTTTACTCCTGTTCTCTTTTCTATTCTTAACAAGGGGAAGAAACTTTTTGTAATTCTGAAATATTGTTTCTTCCAAAATGTATACTTATTCTATTTTGAGTCTGACAGAAGTTGTAGCTTCCTGGATAATTACATTATTGCGTTCCAGTTCCTGTTATTCAAAAACTGTGGCCAATAATTCTGGGTTTTACTTCTGTTATGCTTTCTGAGATGGCAGAATGTCCTTGATGATATTATGGTTGCTTGTTGCATGAAGGGATTGTTGCTAGAAGTGAAATCAAAGTGTATCTATTCTTTTCACTTTTGATAAAATTTTGGAACCTGTATGAGATCTTAGCCTTGCACTTTGTTTTAGTTGAAGTTGATTCTCTGATTTCCTGTCTGTCATCTGAGATTTATAGCCAGATTAAGAGTATACAATGTTTTTACTGTTGTATCTTGGCATTGTAAAATCATGCCTTTTATTTGACATTTCAATTTTTAATCAAATTTTTTCATTTTTAATCCTACATTTTTGAGTAAATTATTAACACAATCCCACTTTGAAAATGATGATACATGGTGATTTGAAATCTTAATTATGCTAAAAGAAATTTAAGACTTTACAGAATGGTCTGGATAGGGGGCATGTTTAGGTTTACAAGAGTCAAGTATGTAAAAAATGCCTTTGAAGGGAATCTCTGCCTGAAGACATTGAAAGCCTCTCATGGGCCTACCGATCTGATATGCTTAACCAATTGGATATTATATGCCTTTCATAAGATCAGACTGGAAAGGGTTATGAGTTTTAAAATTTTCATTGATTATAGGCGTTGTTCAATTATTACACTTTGAAGATTACACCCTTTTTTTAATTTTCTAAATAAAATTTTCTGAGCTGATTGCACTTGCTGGCATCATTTAACCTAGATTTGTTTCTTCATGAGGATTTTATCATGCTGATTTGTGGTTTTTGATCACACCCCTTTTTCCTATTCCTTGAAAATATTGTGGAAATGTCTTAAGTCCTCTCTCTCTCTCTCACACACACACACACTCACTCACACACACACATATTACAGTGTAAGTGTGACCGCATGTCTGTGAATGTTGTAGCATGTCTTGCAGGTCCTATGACTGCAAATAATTTAGCTAAATATGTAGTAGCTGAAATATGTGTTGCACTATATAAATGGTGTAAATGCCTTATTGATTTTGGCTGTGATATATGGAAGATTTGTTTACTGCCCATGCCATTACCAACATTTCAATTAACAATCCCTCAAGTAATTTGTGGTCAACGTCCTAAAAATGTTTACGTTCCGAATTCAGCTTGATGCAGCAGTTGACTCATGAATTGGAACAAGATGAAAGCAGAATTTATAGACATTATGTGGGATCACCTATAACCAACTCTCCTCCAGGTAAATTAGCTACTGTGTCTTATCTCAGTCAGCTGATGGCTATTAATTGGTGTGAGCTCATGACCAATACGTTGCTGTAATTTTGCTAATTTGCATAAGCTGAGTTGGATGACAGGTACATGGGCACACTATGGCAGTCCAGGTGATAACAATCCACTTCAAGCTCTCAGCAGGTCCCCAACCGGGGGAGCAATGAGCCCCATGGGGGGCAACCATTTGCCTGGATTAGCTTCTGTACTTTCACCTGTGATATCAAACTCTGTGAAAATTCCTCCAATTGGGAAAGACCAAAATCGGGGTAACCATGCAGAACAGGTTTTCTTTAATAGCAATTCATCACATGGAGTTGCGTTTCAGCATTCTCATTCCTTTCCAGAGCATAATAATGGAGTGGTGAGCTCAAGTCCGGGAACTCTAAATTCTTTTGGTCTTTCGGCCTCCAATGCATCTGGAATTGGAACACTGAGTGGACCCCAGTTTCTTTGGGGCAGTCCAACTACTTATTCAGAGCATTCCCAATCATCTGCTTGGCAGTCACCATCTATGGGACATTCATTCACATCCAATGGCCATGCGCAAGGGCATGGATTTCTTTATTCAAATCGCAATGGTTCTGTCCTTGGGTCATCACTTCCTCACCATCATGTGGGGTCAGCTCCCTCTGGTCTTCCTTTCGAAAGGCACTTTGGTTTTTTTCCTGAGTCACCAGATACATCTTTCATGAACCAGGTCACATTTGGAAATATGGGTATTAGTCGAAATGATGGAAGTTTAATGATGAATATGAGTGCTCGGGCCTCCATGAATCTTGGAAGTGCTTTGGCTGGAAACACATCTGATAATAGTTCACCCAATTTCAGAATGATTTCCTCACAGAGACTGGGCCATACATTTTTCGGGAATGCTCCATATACTGGACCAGTTTCTTCCAACAGTGAGGGTCTACTTGAGCGAGGTCGCAGTCGACGAGCTGACAACAGTGGGAGTCAAGTAGATAGCAAGAAGCAGTATCAGCTTGACTTGGAAAAAATAGTCAGTGGGGAAGATATCCGGACAACATTAATGATAAAGAACATTCCAAATAAGTAAGCTCACATTTATATTATGGTGAACTTATATGTGAGATTTTCTTCTCCTTTTAGTTGGAGACACTGATCCGTGATAATTGCTTTCCAGGTACACCTCCAAGATGTTGTTAGCAGCCATTGATGAAAATCATAAGGGTACCTATGATTTTCTCTACTTGCCAATTGATTTTAAGGTAAATTTAGTGAATTTGAAAAAAAAATTGCCTTGACCATTTCTTCTAGAGCTGAATTGGATGACATTACAAATGTCCTTCCAAATGTGCAGAACAAGTGCAATGTTGGTTATGCATTTATAAACATGGTATCTCCTTCTCATATCATCTCCTTTTATCAGGTGATACCTCCGGTCCTTGCATTTATAAGAATGCTTTTTTATTTTTACACTTTTTGAAATGATGATAGTAGATGATTGAATTGCATATTTGACGAACAAGAATGTTTAACCAACCTAGACCTAAAACAAGGCATAGGATTTTCTTTTAAACTGAATTTATCATCTTAATTTGGAAGTATAAACTAGAATTAACTCATAGAAACTTGTAAATTTAAAAAAAAAACTTTTCTAAGTGTTTTGATACATGTATAGGCATTCAATGGGAAAAAATGGGAGAAGTTTAATAGTGAAAAAGTTGCCTCATTGGCATATGCCAGAATTCAGGGCAAAGCGGCACTCGTTGCCCACTTCCAGAACTCAAGCTTGATGAATGAAGACAAGCGATGCCGCCCTATTCTTTTCCATTCTGAGGGGCCCGAAGCTGGTGATCAGGTAAAGCAAATAGAACATTGTCTAAATTTATGACATAGTATCATGTTCAGGGTATATAAAATTCCACAAGAATGCCGATTGTACATGTTGATTTCCTTCAATGTCAAGGTCTAATATGACCATGTTGTAACTGATATGACTATTATGATGTTTTTCTCATGCCATCCACCAAGACCTGGCATGTTCCATTGAACATTATGTATATAAATTATGAAGTCTTCTAGGTCATTTGATGTGAGAGTTTACCATATGTGGAATGGTACGAAATGAAATATATTATTTTTGCTCATAATTTTCTTAAGACTAAGTAACATTTGTTGTATATATATAATGATTGGACTTTTTTTACATAAAGATACAACATTTAAGATACAACCTCATTTCCAGTGTATTTAGTATGACAAGTCTTGCAGACGTTTTGCTTTTCTTTCTGGTGTTAGTGAGATGATTGCATTAAACTGCAAATTGGTTTTCAGGAACCATTTCCATTAAATGGCATGATGAACATTCACGTGTGGCAACAAGATGGGACTGTTTCAGCGGAGGTCCTGGCGGAAAGTCCAACAAAGAACAACCCAAGTGAGAAGCCAGAGAAGAGCACCGAACTGGAAAATGGCTTGGAAATGTAGTAAATGCCGCAGCAAACAGGTGGTTGTGAATGCTGACTGTTCTATAGGTATTCAAGTGTATAAAAACGTGAGGGGAAATTGGAGGTGCAATTGTATGATAGGGTGCGTCCACTTTTGAAGCGATGGATGTGCCAATGCATATATTACATTGTGAATGGAGGGGTTTAATGGCGCTCCATGTTTTGTATAGATAGAAATTGGTATCTAAGGGTCATGTAAAGAAAATAAGGTCAAATTGTACAGGTGACATTTTAGATTGGTCTTTTGGCAACCATGTTGCTCATAGCTGAGCATGGTTGAACTTGTTTTCTTTTGGTTGAACTCATGTTTATTTGGTAATATATGGGGAGTGCAAGGTGTTTCAAAGTCTTCTGGTCGGTCTTGAGTTGTACAAAGAAACATAACTTGCTTTGTTACAAACTTATATATAGTTATTTACTATGTTGCAGTAATGAAATTGTCTACTTGTGAGGACTCACTTGAGCATCTGAGCTCTTGCTGATATTTGTTGTCGCCGTATGATAAACATTGGTGATAAAGAATATCTATCGCATGAGAATGTAATCCTCCTCTGCTGTCCTTGTTAACAGGTTTTCTGTGCTTGGTGGTTGTTCAAGGGTACAAAAATTATAGTGGCATAAATTGATAATCCTCTCTTGTTCTCGTTCTATATCAAATTCCTGATTGTTTGTAGCTAAATCAGACATGACATGTGATGGTCCTTTCAATATTTTAATTTTATACGAATCTATTAATTTAAAAAAAAATATATAATTAATTTATATATTAATTTTGTTAAAATAATATTTTTTTAAAATATTTTTTTATTTATTTTTTAATTTTTATTTATTTTTTAATTTTTAATGTGGAACAGATTATTAAGTTTTTTACGCAATTAAAATTATTTTACAGTTAGTATAAGATAATATTATTTATTTATTTTTATTTATATATAAAATTAAATATTTTTTGATATTTTTATAATATTTTTAGAGATATATATTTTTATTTTATTATTTATTATAAAATTTTTATTTAAAATTATTAATAAATTATTATTTTGTCCTCTCAAAATTTGATGTCAGGTTTGATGTGTGTTTGAAAGTTTAATATAAATTTGACGTTTAAGAATTTAAAGATAATTTTTATATGAGGTTCGATGATGTGAAATGGGCGATTAGGGTGCCTCTATATCATGGTGCAGGAGGCTGATGTGAGAAGTCTTTTTACCAGAATGAGGAAGCGAGATTCAACACTGATCTCAAAATTCCTTGATGCCCTGATCTTGTATCTAATCTTATCAAGCGTGCAAGCCACTCGTATGCTCAGAGAACCGGAAAACTTTGATCTTAGCTTGGATTCCCAGCATCAACTTTCTTGCTGATATTTGTCCATCATTCTCCAACTACAGGAGCTGATCCAGCAGTGTGAGAGTTACATGAGGAAGAGAGTCACCACGCGCATGTACTCGTGTAGGCATTACTGGATTGGACCGAACGAAATGCTCGTATAGGCCCATGAGGAACATGGGCTAAGCTTCAATATGACGGCAGCCCACAAATCCATCTCCAAATGCCCATACAATGAAAACGATGCCCGATGGCCATCTTCCTCGATGCGAAGATGTTTGACAAAACCGGGTCTACTTTTCGTGACGGCAATGTTGTAGTTTGTGACCATTGGCACTTGAGACGGGGTGGATTTCTTCTTCAATTATTATATGCGTGCAGTTGTTTCCTTTCTAGACATGTTCATGGATAGCAAGAAACATGTTCCACACGTTATGCTTTGTAATATCAAAAATGCTAAATTATATGGAAAGAGTTCCTTTCCTTCACCAGAAAATTCTTTGCTTTTTTTTTTTTAAAAAAAAAATTGATAGAAAAATAACAAATTCTGTCTTGCTCTTTACCTTTCATCCTATCAGATTCCTTAAGGTGATGAATCTATTTTGTGCTTGATCTTGTGATATATCATATTTTCCATATACTAAAGCAAATCAGCATAGCTGTTTGGCATTTCTTTTCTTATTTCATATTTTTTTTCAAAAAATAAAAATTATAGAAATCAAGGTAAAAATGTTTTATAACATTATTTAAATTATTTTCATATTTTTAAAAAATAAAATTAAAAAATTCTTATTTTTAAAATTTTTAAAAATAAAAAAATATATTTTTACTATACCGTTAATATCATTTCCGTCATCGTCGTCATTACCGCTGCTACTATATCATAACTACCATCATCACCATCTCCATTCATCTCTAATACCTGTATCACTACTACTCATCATCATTATCACTATTATCAAGCCTTTTACCATACCATGACTACTGTAATTGTTGTCTTTATGACATCATTTTTTATTGCTGTCATACTAGCATCCAATACGATCACCATCTTCACTACCTCTATTACATCTATCATCGTGTCCATCACTACGTTTACTTCTTAAAATAATTGACTATACTAAATATATTTATATTTTTAATTTAAACATAAAAATAAATTTTTATTTTTTATTTATGAAAAAATCATAGGAAGTAAAAGTGATGCCAAACTACACCTTTAATTGAATGAATCTATGAGAAAAATCTTGGAGCCCCAAGTGAAAATATTGGCATCGAATTCTTTGCTCTCTTTAAAAACAATGAACAAGTAGTCGTCAAAGGACAAAAATCTTTATTTTAAGATTGGTTAGGCATGTTTTTTTTTCCTTTTTTTTTCTTTTTTCAAGTCTTTGATCAGATCTATACTGTTCGTTTTCTGCTATATTTCTTCAGAAGGCCGGATAAGTGCCAACTGCCAGGTAAAGTAGGGACAGTGATAAGGAGGATACCTATGGAGTAGTTTAGGACTCGAGCTTTCGGCTTGTCAACTG
Source organism: Elaeis guineensis (assembly GCF_000442705.2). Lineage (NCBI taxonomy): Eukaryota > Viridiplantae > Streptophyta > Magnoliopsida > Arecales > Arecaceae > Elaeis > Elaeis guineensis. The sequence goes on along the minus strand of NC_025999.2, from coordinate 93,561,304 downwards.
GAAAATATCAACAAGCCTCTTTGCTCCGTGGGTGTACGCACTCCGAAGCTTGAAACGAAGAATCCGGAGGATCATATTTCGAAGTCATTCTCTGTAGCTTCTAAGCGGGCTCAAGATATAAAAATATCTAATCTTACTGTGCTAAAAAAAGAAAAAAAAAGATATCCCTACCAAAGACCATCTTGCTAGGCAATGCATGAATTTTTCATGAGCAACATTTTTTTTTTTTTGATGCAAATGAGTTAGAGAAAATCTAGCTCGGGGAGAATTGTCCATGAGCAACTTTAGCGACTCATCTCTAATCTCTTTTGCTTGCATTCTCTCTCTGGATTGCAAGGTTTTAAATAATATAATGAACCCTAGCTATCAAAATGTTGCTAACCATTTTAATGGCTATACCCTCTATTATTTATCTCAAAAAGCAAATTTAATTTCATTTTTTAATGTTCAAATAATTACTGAAATAATAATTGCTTTAACGAGGAAAGAAAAGCTAACAATGGAAAAATAATGGCATTGTATTTTTTATTTAATTTATTATATTAAATTATATTATTTTTTGGATCTTACATTGTGGAGCAAACTTTGTGACAAAAACTTATTTTTTTAAATAAAAAAGAAGGTACAAGTAAAAAGAGGCAGTCATTTGCATTATAATGATATGTTATAATGAGAAATAATGGAAAATAATAACCATTATAATGCCTATTAAAATGGTCATAAAATTAGTGATTTAAAATCAGCTTGCTGGAATAGATATATAAGAAAACCACGTGTATATTTCTAGCAATGTACTTCTAGCTGGAAAAGCTGCAATGCCTCCATAGTTCATACTATGGTTTGAAATAGTGGCGTCATAACCACAAGAACTGCCATCATAATTGCTTCGGCCACCTCCATTACGTTATTAAGATAAATAACACGAAAACTATAACAGCCATTGTTTTCCATTCTTTCCTATTATAGCACTATAATATAAATAATGATTGTTATTTCTATTTATATGTTGTCTTAAATAAAACAATATTTTTAAAATCCGAACTTAATGTTTAAATCCTTTCCAATAATAATTTTATGGTTCAAAAAATAATATTATTTTATCTAATATAAAAGTAAAGAAAAAGACAACACGTTATTAGCCCTGGTTATCCATTATAACACTGTTATAATAGCCATTATTTTACTATAATTATTTTAATATTAAATAAGTAACGATCGTTATAACCGTTATAACAGTCAATAACAGTTCTGAGGGAGTCCTTTATAATGGAATAATGAATTATTTAACGCCTTGCTTCGTACCTAGAAACCACAAAATGGGGTTCCTATTGTATCTTTGCTGCGAAAGAATGATAGATTTTTTTTTTTTTTTTTTTTGACACGGCATCAATTGTTGGATTGCATATTGCTTAGATTTCAAAGCCCTTAAAATTCTATCTTCCGTCCATCTACACAGATCTTGAAGCAGGCATTACACGATCCAACTGGAACCACATGTATTTTTTTTTCACGCAAAACAACTCGGACCTACATTAGTGTCGCAGTCTGATAGTTCCAATAACCTTGCGTCTGCGCAAATGTTGTTCCAGTAACCAGAGATATTCAAATCTGAGAAGTACAACAGTCCCATGCGTCACCCCGTGCTTAGGTAAAGTTGAGCTTGTGTTGACGAGAGCGTGGTACCCAAGGTTGCAAGCAGATGGCTGGTTGACAAAAAAAGTGCAATAGGTTTTGATGCAGAAACAACTTGGACCACTCCAGGAGCCATGGATCCCACGAGTAGCTAGGTATGGTCTTGTCACCTTGTAGTTTGTAGATTTCGTATTCAACTGGGTTCATTTCATACATTTTCTAAGTGTTTGGGCCATCGATAGGTTATCTCCTTCCACGTTGCCCAGAGACATTTGAGTTGCAGAAATATTGGGGGACCGGCATCTGAGATCAGGTCAAGGTGAGCCAGTAAGTAATCTTTTAATTAAATATTTTATCTAAATAATATTAATTTAAAAAATTATCAAAATAATATTTTTTTCAAAATATTTATCAAAATACTGATCAAAACAAAGTCACCTTATTATAAAGCGACTTTATGTGCTGACTCACCACAATTCATATCATGTAGATGGTGGAGTCAGCAACGTATATAGAGTCATCCCATTGTAGGACGGTTTAATAAGTCACCCTATAGTAGAGTGACTCTATAAGTCACCCTATGATAGGTAACTTATAGAGTTGTCTTATGATAGAACGACTTTGATACTCCAGTCATGGTGGAGATACTCTAAACCCCGTGCATTACTAATTGCAATCTTCAATAGCTTCTCTCATTTAAGATTTGATATTGTTTTTTGCTCTATGTAAATGAAATTTTCAAATAATCCATGGACCATGATCTCATATATGAGAATTTTTGTAAATATTTTCAAACAAAAGCCTAGTAAGCTCACAATGTTGACATGGTAAGTGCAATAAATGTTGATAACCTTGATGAAGAATTCCCTATCATTTTCTTCAGAACTATTCGAGATCTTTACTGCCACTAAATGGCCATTATCAAGCTTCTTTTTATACATTGCAACATACCTTGACCTATTTTGTAACTGAAGGAAGAGATTATCTTCTTCACATCGGAGTATTTATATCTCGTTAGGCTAAGTGCACAAATTTCTCCATGAAGATTTCTAGCTTTGGATCTTTCCTTGACCCATTCTTCCCATATAAGATTGTATTAGAATTTGAGTACTTGAAAGATAACAAATAGAACAAAAATCATGCTAACGACAAAAATTATGGGACAATCCCAAACTTCAACCATAATAACCTGTATCAAGATCGACAATGATTTTTTGTGCAACCAACAAAAATTGTAGCATGTGCATTTAGATTGAAAAAAATTGTAACATTAATTTCAAATTAATGTAAACCAATGGTTGATTATTATAAAATTTATTAGCAAAAAAAAATGTACAACTAATATAACTATCGAGAGACGTATATACTAAGGTACTGAGGTCTCCTCCATGTTCGCCTTTCGTAGATGCGTGTTACTTCTAGCCGTACAGATAATAGCTCAGGTATGGCATCGATCGATGGAGAGAAAGGTGCTTGACTTTTACCTTAGGAAACCCTCAGTCTATCCCTACCTTTGGCCCTCCCGTCACATGATCGACGTACTGCTCATCGGATTGGTGCGACATGTCTCCATGCTCACTAATCCTTTGTGATATAGATGCATCATCTAAGGGGAGGTCCAAGTCCAAGAAGCCAGGATATGAGGTGTGCTGGGCTATGATGAGGTACTTGGATTATCCATCAACAGTATAGTATGAAGTCGTCTCTCCTCAGAGATGACTCACATAGTGTCGATAAGGCCGTCCATGACATCGACAAATGCTTGGTTCTTGCATCCAATGGTGACCGAATGGAAGCCGCTCCTTATCCGATGGTATAGTAACGTGATCCTCTGAAACTGTCAGTATCAAAGAGAAAACATATATTATTCATAGGTATAACAATAACGACATAACAAAATAAGACAAAAAGCAAAATGTACTTACCATAATGTCCATCATACTGTCCAATGGACGGAACCTCATCTTGGATTGGTCCCTCATTAATGGCGAGATGAATCACCTAGTGATGCTCCAATACCACTGTAGATATAGATCATAATAATCCATCGTGGGGAACATAGGTGGACCAGCCACAATCAAATCCTCCTGCCGCTCCCATGCATCAATATATTTTTGGTGCTTTCGAACCCAATCATGATGATGCCGCCCTTATCGATCTATACTGTGGAGGCTATCTCAAGTGTCGCAAGATGGGAAGATATCCTGATGTATGTCAAACTGTCGCATCACATGCTCCGAACAGTAGATCTCCATGATGCTGAAGCAAATGAGAGTTGCGCGTATCCTCCATACATGCTGATCTGATCGATATACCTCAAACAATATGGCCAGTATCTTCGATATGTAAGGCATCCACACCATCTGATTATCGCATTGCTGGTCAAACTGATCCGTATAGTATATGATTGTATGCAACATCAGATTGCATGCACTAGTTAGTCGAGTCCTCTACTTGTCCAAAATAAAGTCAATATGTTATTCTGTGAAAGTGTTTGACCATTTATCATAAAAAATTAATGTTATTGGTTATATACCTGCATTCAAGTGGATCAATCTGATCGTGCTGTATCCCGTCAAATGGGCCCTCAGTACCAGCATCATCCTCATCTAATGGGCCATGGCCTACTGCATCATCTCCCGGCACTGGCTGGTGGACTTCTATCCTGGGGAGTACCATATCTGATCGTTCGATGTGTAAATGCTCCCATATCCAAAGCTGCAGCAACACTAATGGCCTAGCTATCTCACATGCATCTGGTCTGGTGGCCCTATAGAGCTTGTGATACAAAAAGATCAAAGTAGCGCTATCCCAACTCATCTGTCTACATACAAGAAGATCACGTAGGAGGGGTAAGTACAACAACTGCATGTGAAAATCGAACTTATCGATAAATAGATGGCCATCGATAAGGCATAGAATGAATGCTCGAGCATGTCTCTGCATGATCTCATCATCTATATCATCTGATAAGTGGTGGAATGGGTCGTGAAGCTAGTGAACTCTCAGTGAAGATCCCAATAATATCGTCTCTGGCGGTCTAATTCCAAATAACTCCTCACAGATATCCGACCAGATGATTTGCGCAGTATCGATGATGGCAGGCCCATGCACCTATAATTCAAGGAGAACAATAACATCTTATAACGTGATCGTCGTCTCCCCAATGCGGAGATGAAAAGTGTGAGTCTCTTGACGCCATTGCTCTGTCATGACCGTGATGAGTGTCCAATCAAGCTGTATGTCACAAATTCTAAAAACTCAATAAAAATCAGTCACATAAAGATACTCTACGATCCTTTCATGTGGCCGCCAGACACACATTGCAGTCGAGCCTCCATGTCTGCAGCGTAAGGGCCCCATGTCCTCTCCAGAATATATATGGTCATTATGGTGTTGGGTCTGGAGATACAGTACGGTAGGATCAGTCGACTCTGGATACACGTCAGAGTTTGAACTAGCTATGTCTGAGACAAAATAAAAAGATGAGCTAATCATGCATGATCCTATAGCTAGAGGGATAGCAACAGCTTCTAGGTACACGTTTTGCAGTATCTTCTTTTGCAACTTTGTGGTCTACAGCTCTTTCATAGTTTTACAAATTTATACTTTTTACTCTACAGAAGGGCCTCAAATCTCTCGGTGATTGAGATCTAGGTTATCACCTGTAGGTTTCCTTTTATAGATTTTACGGGTTTCAAGGTAATTTCATCTAAAAAGCCTGATATCTTTAAAAGAAAATGAGGGCTAATCATGCATCTTATCTTTGTGTAGGAAATCATAGATATGGTTTTTATAGAGGGTTTGCAAAGAATGTTTCGAATTATCTTGCCACAGTTATCATAAACACTTATGTAAATTTTACTGCAGACCAATCCCTTATTGTGAATAGACAAGCTCTTGAATAGATGAAAGGGTAAGAGAAGTATGGAATTTAATAAATAATGATGGCTAAAATGATATATCAACTTACGGGAGCTCGCTTTCCTGATCATTAGAAAAGCAAAGATAAAGTTTTGGAAATTAAAATTGCAAGTATCTTTTGTAAAGAAAAGCAAGGACTTACCTATTTCCTCTCCATTGTTTAATCGATTGTCTTCCCTGGTCTTCCTCCAATCAAGAGGAGTTGAGGGAGTCCACCCGCAGATGGGAGATGGAAGGGGCACAAAAGAGAGGAGTTGAGAGAGATGGAGGCGGCTGGAACCCTAAAGAGCATGAATGAGGTGAGACGAGGAAGAAGCGAGAGGAGGAAGAGGCTGGAATCCTAGGTCTGTCATGGTGACAGAGCACGAAGTGAGAGGAGGAAGTGACTTAGTGAGTCATCTTATGGTAGGACGACTCATATAGTCGCTCTACCATAGGACGACTTACTAAGCCACCTTATCATAAGGCGACTATATGTTATTGAGTCAGCCTTTCACATGGCGTGAATTCAGATGAGCCAGTAAAGAAAGTCACTCTGTCGTAGGATGAACTTGACTTGGATAGTATTTTGGAAAGAATATTATTTTGATAATTTTTTAAAAAAAATAATATTATTTAGATAAAATTATCTTAATTAGATGCTTTCTTTCTGAGCTCTAACACACAATCATACGCATTGTTTGCCACCAATACAAAGACAAAGAGGCTGTCCTTCCACTCTCTGCTATCCATATTTTTCTATGCTGGTTTTTGGTTGGATTAGTCCGGTGCTAAGCTAGTAGACCTAATCCAACTAATAATTTTTCAACGAAAAGAACTCCAAAAATAATGGAATGTATTGGAAGCCATGCATGGCATGCCTTCAGGGCCGGTCCTGATATTTTTTAGACCTGGGGCTAAATAAAAAAATGAGACTTTCTTTATTAAAAATTAACATATTTTAAACATTAATTACAATTAAAAAAATTAATTTACGTGCAATAATTTTTTATAGATATATTCGTTAAGTCGCATATAAAATCCATCATTAACCTATGTAATTATTTTTTTATTATAATATTATAAAAAATCATTCTTGCATCCCATTGGAATATCAATACAGGACTTGGGCCTGGGCCTGGGCCTGGGGCGGTCGCCCAATTCGACCTGCCCCAGGGCCAGCCCTGCATGCCTTTAAGCGCTAGCGGATATGGGTTCAAGAGCTTATATAATTATATATTGATATCAGTGGAACTCAGATATCATAAAAATACAATTAGAAGATCATAAAATCTTCCGATGTTTGATTTTTTTCCTCAAAAGACAACTTTCAAATATAATTCACAACTAAAAGAAAAAATTTATTATGGAATATTAGATCACCCGCTAACTAAGCTAACATTTGTTTAGATTTTCTTTGCGAACGCATGAATCCACACAAACTCACACACATGCCGCATGCATGCACAATCTTTGGCACTGTCCTTTTAGCTTGATCAATACCCAAAAAACAGTTATATAAAGCTATTACCACAAAAAAGAAAAAACAGTTATATAAAGCTATTACCAAAAAAAAGAAAAAACAGTTATATAAAGCAGATGTGACACCAACTGAACTATTCGATTATCCAACAAGGTGTCGTACGTGGGCCCCCCAAATCACATGCATTGCAAAGCAGGATGTACGTCCTCCTACCGCCCATTGGATGTTCTGATTGTCCTGCCAACATCCGCTTGACTCCCCATCAAAAATTACTCAGGTCCGGGGTGGCTTCTGGCTCTTCTCACCGTCAGAAGATTTCTTTACTTTTGTAGGGCCCAATGTCGCGAGCTCATCCCCAGTTTTAGGTTCGGACAAGGACTCTTTATCGGGGTCGACCTCCCGTCCGTCCAGAGGCGGACGAGACACTGCTCGCTTACCGGTCGGATGGGCCTCACTCGAAATTAATTCGTTTCTCTAACAGGCTTCTTCCATCCATTACACAATCTATTACACATTCACTGTTGCCTTGTCCTAAGATACGTAACAAGCTAGCTTACTTTCTCTTTCTCTCACAATGTGACGACAGATACAGCCGCAACCATCTCAAAGTTCATTGCCAGCCACAGGTGTGAAAGGATAAGCCCCAGATTAAGCTACCTACTTCTTCAAAGAAAATAGAAGAAAAAATTAAAAAAATGGTGGCAGCATTTGGTAAGAAGGGAAAGTGAATGATGGCAATTAATTGGGATGATTAGGTTGCACTTTCTATATATCCTGTCTATGTAAAATACTAGCCCACTTGCAACTAGGAGTCGTCCAAGTTCTTTTCTTTCTCCAAATGGATGATCAGGCCCTCCTCCCAATGGCCATCCATACCCCCACCAACCAACCTTCCCCCACGGTCACCAACTCCACTACTAACAACTCAGCCGCTTCACCCTCCACCCTCGCCCTCCTCATCCGTCTTGTGGCCTTTGTCAGCCTCGCTGCCGTCTCCATGTGGGCAAACTACGAAGCAGCCAAAGGCTTCGAGATCACCATCCTCAGCGCCGACAGCCACACCGCTGCCGGCCGGCGTTTCAACCTCATGTTCGTCTCCAACGGCCGGGCCGCTCGGCTCATCCTCAACTCCAGTGACTTCATCGAGCGCGTGCTCTACCCCAGCGAGCTGTACCCCAGGAAGCCCGTCAGCTGCGTCACCCTTCAGTTGGCCGTCCAAAACTTCACCGAATCCGTCATGGTGAGACCCGGTCGCCACCCCGGTGACTTCGTTATTCTTGTAAGCCCCAGTGTCATGGCGGAGGCCAATGTACACATCTCGGTGGCCTCGGCGGTGCAACGGGGCATGGCCCAAGTGTGGCTCTGGAACGGGCAGGGCGGGGCCCCTCGATCGCTCCTGGATTCCATGGCCGACTACCTTACCATGGCGGCCCGTCTAAGGCAGCATTTGAAACACAATGATCTCTCCATCACAACCAATGCGTCATGTTGGGATGACGGCAGCTACATCGACGTCGCGCGGTTCTTGCAGTACTGTGAGGAGCGGAGGCACGGATTCATGGCACGCTTGAACCGGGCCATGCAGGGGCAATGGGACGAGCACATGGTGGACTCTGCACTGGGCTCGCCATCTCGAGAGCTGTGCTTGGCTTATCTCTTGTTGTTACGCCATGAAGGAGACCCATCTGGTCCAGCATCAGCGTTGGACTTGACCCAGGACATGTGAGGCGTGAGCTGGACTTGGCCAGAGTGGCAGGCAAATTCCACCATTCGAGAGTTACAGACTTGCAATAATGTTGACGCTGAAACAGATGGAGCCTTTGTGCACCAACCAAAAAAAAAAAGAGATGGAGCCTGCCGACATGAGACGAGAAGTGGGACCTAAACTTATGAGTTACATTTTATTGCTACATTAATAGCTTGTATCCCCGTTTGCACGCGCTTTGCGTACGTCTCGTCGCTTGTATAGATTGTTTGTACAGTACTAACAAAACGACGTGACTATTAAACCCTGCATCTGTTTATTTTCTCTTCGACGGTCCCCATGCTTGCAACCTGGGGGATGGATGATTCAATTGATCTGAATTTTTTTTTTTTCAACCCACTCAATTTAGATCTCATAAAAAAAAAATTATAAAAATAAAATTTAATTTTTTTCATTGATTCATTCAAAAAAATTGAGGTATATAATTTTTATTTATAATAATAAAATATTTTTTTATATAATTTGAGTGGAATTTTTCTTTCTAATTTCTAAAAAAATTCTCTAATTCTTATAAGAGCATCTTCTCTTGAACAGTTCGGATCAAATTTTTCTTTCTAATTTAAATAAAATTAAATTTTTAAAAAAATTAATTAATATAAAAATTTATAAAAAATAAAATTTTTAAAAAGATAGGTCTCGATTTCTCCAATAATTTTTTCTTCTTCACTTTATCCAATTCTTTATAGATTACAAGATAACTTTCCATCAAAATCTCTTTTGAAAATAAACATTTCAATTTGATCTATCTATTTTGAAATCCAAATAATGAAAATTTAGTCCGATTTGGCCCCCTTAGAGATTGGCTCAAAGTTGTAAATCTCAAAAAAATATCTAAATTTAAAAAAAAATAATCACTTCAAACGGATATCATATAACCAAATTATAATCTTCTGAAATTTGACATGTGATTCGACATCCTAGTATAATAGATTTTACTTTTGCATCTTGTTCAGTTCTATTCATAGTGATTAAAATAGTCCGCATCGAGTTAGAGGATTCTCTTAAATATTTATAGTGATCAAATTAAGTAATTCATATCGAATTTAATAATTTTTTTTAAATATTTATAATGATGATGATCCATTTTAAGTCAATTGATTTTTTTGAATATCTATATTGATAATGATTCATATCAAATATCAAATCTGGTGATTTATCTGCACAATGAGTTACTTCAGCTAACCCATCTTAACTGAATGGGCATGATTACACCGCATCATAAATTAAAAGTAATGTACTATATTTATTTCCTTTTACGGACGGACATGAGATTCATGAGAGATGCTTTATGTAACCAAACTTGCTTAGGGACCTCATCAATGCTTTAATTTTGTTTTCTTTTGCTTCATTTATGGTGAAGTAAACTAGGGGTATAAGTGGGGTGAAAAAAATCTAAAATTCAAATCGATCGAAATCGAACTAAAGAGTTGGATCGAAATTTTAGATTTTAATTTTGAATTTAGAGTCAATTTTTAAAAATTTTAGATTTTAGATTTGAATTTTATAACAATCCAAAATTCAAACTATGGATCCAAATCAAATCCAATCCATTTTTCTAGTTTGGATTTTACACACACATATATGCGTGTGTGTTTCAAATTTGGTTTCTTTTAAATGTTATAGGACTTATTATATTTGACAATGTAGTTTTTTTTTAAAATTTAGAACGTTATGTTTTTGACATGATACTATTATAACGTGACTTGTTGAGATACTTGATATTAAAATTTATATTTTTTATTTCTTATCTATCGCTATTATAATATTGGTTGTTAGATGTAGGGCGATATTGTAGAGTACCTATAAATAATATATGTTTTGAATTCATATAACTTTTTTTTTGAATTATGATCCAAATTACAGTCTAATGTATATAAAAGTCCAAAAATCCAGTCCAATCTAATCGAAACTTTTTGGACTGGATTGGATTGGATTAGTAGAGTATTTGGTTCAGTTTTGGAGCCAAATTTTCAAGTTCAAAATATTTTGGATTGAAGTTGGATTTAGGTATAATCTAATCCAATCCAATTCATTTACACCTCTAAAGTAAACCAACACCTGTCTTATATCTTTCTTTGTTCTTTTCATCTTTTCAGAAGGTGGGGCTTGGTTTGGACTCCCTTATTATACACATAAATATATAATAAAGAGAAAACATGCAAATAGAATTAGGGACATGCATGAAGATTAAATCAAAAGATAAAAAAGGTTCAAGCACTTTTTACTGAAAAAAGAATTAAAAAAAAACTTCACTCTCAAGGATATCGGATAAAAACCACCAATATATAATGAAAGGAAAACTAAAATAAATTAAAAGAATGCTAATCCCTGATATTAGGAAATCGGCTATGTTTATGATGAACTATGCACCTAATGATGTTCTATAGGGGACTGGCATTTGATATGTGTTTTTAGCATGGGTGCTATTTGTTGCCGCCTGTCTCCAGTGAGGAGGTTAGCTGGGAGCTACCAAGTTGTACTCCCGAGTGATGAACGGCAAGAAACTTGAAAAAAAAGTCTACTTACCAGAAGTTGTCCGATGGAAGATCCTTTGATGCTTAAGTTAATCGGAGAAAAGAGCATAGCCAAAGAGCCAAAATGAGAGCTCAAAATAGCAGTATAGTCTAGCTTGATTTCGTGTGTACCTAATCCTCCATTATTTATCGATATTTATAGGAATAGAAAAGTCGTTACTATGCAACCTCCATCCCTAAATACTCGAAACATGAAAGTTATGACATTTAGTAGAAAGTTGCCTCATTAACTGACATTAAAGCCAAGTAATGAGCCGCTCGTGGATGACTATTGTGCTCCATGTTCGCATATAGTTAATGCTCATGTCGAACAACCATCGTCGATTCAGATCGGCTACAAATCAAGGTGAGATGAAGGAGATCGGAAGTAAACCGAGGTAAGTATTCTGCTTACTAGCAGTTTTGGATAGTTGATTAGTAGATAACACTGGAGAAAAGGGTTGGTTATAGGTTGATATAACTAGAGAGGTAGGTCGGTCGTTGACCGATGTAACATTTGATTCAGATAACAATAATCTGCTGTCATGTATCCAAGTGACGTTGAGATCGGACTTCTGATGAGGTCGGCCTTATGATGAGGTCGGTCTTTTGATGAGTTCGATTTCTTGATGAGATCAGCCTTCTGATGATCTCGACTTTCTGATAAGATCAACTTTTCGATGAGGTCGGCCTTATGACGAGATCCTCAGAGAAAGAAAGGTAGTCGGCTAAGCGATGAGGATCTATCCCAATATCATTAATATTAAAAAATAAAACTGACGTGGAAAATTAAGTATTATATATATATTATATTTAGGTGATATATACTTGGTTGATAATCTCATGAAACAACACTAGCTAGAAATATTGCTAATGAGGAGAGCATTGCACTAAAATTTTAATATCTAATATTATAGGAATGTTCACTAAATTTGGCATTTAAAGTCTTTATGCTGGTAATGTTTCCGGTTTCCTCAAAATTCTTAGTAGGTAATAGAGTTAAATAGAGTAATCACATATATGAAAATAATAATTCTACGGAGACTTTGTTCATAAACAAAAATTATGATATTGCCCTATTTATTATAGTCCTGAAAAATAAATAAATAAAAGAAATCTAATTGTGTCCAATTATCTAGATCATTTTCATGGGATTAAGGGTGCATTTTGAGAAATTTATGCATGTCTAAAAAGTGTCATCTTATATAAATGTATGAAAATGTAAATATATACTCTTATATGATCTATTAAACTTGCAAATGTATTTCATTTTTCATTATTTTTTTTGAAATGCATTTATTTTCTTATGTGAACAAAGATACCATGTTTAAAGAATTCTCACTACATAAATTGTGCGCCTTCTTATTAGGGTTTGCCGGTTGAATTCGATAAATAATTCAAAATCTATTAGCAGCAACTTATAGTATCAAGTTAGATCATGGAGAGTGACACATGTAGCCATGTAGGTGTGCCTCAGATGTGCCTTGACAAGTCGATAGTGGATTACTTCAAAATTTATTCGTTTCATTGCTTAAGTAGAATATTAAAATTTTCACAGTTTTTACTGCATACAGATATCGTCAATGACTCAATGCTGTCCCGAGATTGCGCAAAACTGAGTTCAACATATACACACATCCTAAATTAATGCATTTAGCATGCATCTAATGCATTTGGAGGCGAGATAGGTGGCATTCATGGCTAACGAAATCTCACTGTTCTACTTGGTCAAAGAAGTACGTAGACCTGTGTCTTGCTAGCTCTTCATGGTTGCGGGGGATTTCAAACCACTTTCAAATATTTCTTAATCGCATGATTCTTTATATATATATATATATATATATATATATATATATATATATATATATATATATATATATATATATGTTGGATGGATGTCTGGTCAGGACACCATCTTCCAAAATCCTTTCAGTACCACGCGATGCAGCAAGAAGAAAGAAGAAACAAAACAAAAAGAAAAAACAATCAAAATACGTGGATCAGCCACAAAAGGGCTCGCCTCCACGGGCATGCAAACTTCACTATGAAAAGAAAATTTTACAAGAGGAGATCTTACCCTCAATCATTGTACACCCAATTCTCTCTCACTAGAAGTTTCCCTCACAAAAGCTCTCTCTCTCTTGGAAGACCCCCTGAACCCCTGAAGTGCCTGGCGACCGCTGTCCAAAAGCCCTGCTCCTTCTCTCACAGCAACGCGTGCTTCTTCCTCGGTTCCGTGCGGCATCCACAGTGCAAAACCAAACCCCACGCCTTCTCTGTTGCCTCACAGGGCTTTTAAAGGGCTTAAACATGGTTTAGATTAGGTTTAGAAGTCCTTAATCAACCCAAATCACGTTCCAAACCGTCAGATCAAGATCGGGAGTCACTTAGGCCCTCCGATCGCACTCTGGTCTACGGAATAGTACCGTGAACTATGAGAAACGCATGGAAAATGCCCACGCGATCCACAGGCCCACCCGTGGACCGCCCGATCCACGATGGACCGGAGAACAGGGCCAGGCAGGCCGCTTGGGCCTGGGCCGGCCCGCGTGCGCAGGCCTGGGCCACACCTGCGTGCGAGCCCGCGCGGGGCTGGGCTGTGCGCCCGGCTGGGCCGTCCGCCCGCCTGGATCATGCGTCCCGTGCACCGCTGCCTGCAGCCGCGTCGCTGCTACCCGCCGCCGGTCGCCGGCGGTCCTCCACCGCTTCTTGTCTCGTGCCGACTTTAAAAGCTCATATCTCCTCCATCCGAGCTCCGTTTCAGGTGATCTTGGTCTCGTTGGACTCCATTTTTCACCGCGAACCTCACTGTGGGCTCAATGTGGGTTGAATCTTGAGATGTCAAATCCTCATAATCTCCATCTCGACTCGATATTCGGCCTCCTCCAAACTCCAAGAGCTTCTGGATCTCCTCGCCCCCATGTCCTGGGACAATCGCCTGCTGATCATGGATGGACAAACATGGGAGTCAAGCCAGGCTGCTCGATCCCATCTCTGTCGTATGCTGTGCTCCTCCTGACCTGAGACCTGCTCGGGGCATCATCCTGCGGCAATAGGAATCTCACCTTACGACGTCACCTCTCATCCTTCCGAGTCTCCTGTCTCATACCCGATCCGCCTCCCAGAGCTCCATCTCGCTCTGGGCTCCACCTGACTCCCGAAGCTCCACCTCGCACTGGGCTCCCCGCCAGGTAATAATGTCCTCTGCTCTCCTTCTTCCCCTCCAGCAAAATCCTATTGCTGCGTAGCACCCTCAGGATTCCTCCACCAGCTACCGTCCTGTAGCCTCTCGAATCCAGTCTGCTAAGTGAGATAAGATTCTGTCTGAAATCGGATATGTATCGGATCTCCCCCAATCTCCTCACTGCACCGTCATGTGTCCTCCAGCTGACCGTCCCAATGCCTCTGATCGCACAGCTCGATCCATCCGACAGATATACAGTGCCCTCACTGTTCTCAAGGGAGTCAAACTGCTCCTCTCTGCAACATACATGATAGGACAATGCAAAATCTAATATCTACTGCTGGAAAGAAGTAGATACCTCGTCAGATATCTCCAGGACATCTCCATCTGAATCACTGCTGGCCGTCGCTACAGCAGCCACCGTCTGATTTTTAAGTTGAGAGCAATCTCTGGCTAGATGCCTCAACTCCTCACACCGGTAACACCTGATTTTGGTCAAGTCCCTCCTAGACTTGGACCGCCCTCGTTGTGATCTCCTGTCGCTCCATCTACCGCCTCCTGCTCCTCCAGAAGCCACCAAAGCTGAGCTACCGTCACTTGAGCTCGAAGCTGGATTCTCCCTCCTGAGAACCTCATTCTGGAGTATCGCCATGGTGACCTCGTCCATCTTGATAGTGCTCTTCCCCACTAGAAGAGCAGTCACCAAAGACTCGTACGAAGGGGGAAGCGACGTCAGCAAAATCAGCACCCTGGTCTTCTCCTCAACATTTTCGCCAATGCTGAGGAGGTCGGTGAGGATCTTCTGGAAGTGGCTCAAATGCTCCTGCACGCTCTGTCCCTCAGTCATCCGCAGTTGGTAAAACTGCCTCCAGAGGAAAAGTGTGTTGGTAAGAGATTTTGCTATGTACAACTCCTCGAACTTCGACCACAACACCATCGGGGAAGTCTCGCTCAGCACATAGATCACCACCTCATCCGTCAGGTACATACGGATGGTACTCACCGCCTGCATCTGTAGCTGTTTCCAATCCCGCACCTCCATGGTGGTCGGCTTCTCATCGCACAAGAGAGCATCGATCAACCCATGTTGGATGAGCACGTCCTTCACCCTTGCCTGCCACAAGGAGAAATTGCTCTTACCATCGAACTTGTTGATCTCCATCTTGATTGTTCTTGTCTTCTCTATCTTCAGTCTTGCTCACCACCGCTGCAATCTGCGTCCTTGTACCGTCTTGCTCTGATACCACTTGTTGGGTGGATGTCTGATCAGGACACCACCTCCCAAGATCCTTTCAGTACCACGCGATGCAGCAGGAAGAAAGAAGAAACAAAATAAAAAGAAAAAATAATCAAAATACGTGGATCAGCCACAAAAGGGCTCGCCTCCACGGGGCATTCAAACTTTACTATGAAAAAGAAATTTTACAAGAGGAGACCTCACCCTCAATCCTTGTACACTCAATTCTCTCTCACTAGAAGTTTCCCTCATAAAAGCTCTCTCTCTTTTGGAAGACCCCCTGAACCCCTGAAGTGCCTGGAGACCGCTATCCAAGAGCCCTACCCCTTCTCTCACAGCAACGCGCGCTTCTTCCTCAGTTTCGTGCGGCGTCCACAGTGCAAAACCAAACCCCACGCCTTCTCTGTTGCCTCACAGGGCTTTTAAAGGGCTCAAACATGGTTTAGATTAGGTTTAGAAGTCCTTAATCAACTCAAATCACGTCCCAGACCGTCGGATCAAGATCGGGAGTCACCTGGGCCCTCCAATCGTGCTCCGGTCCACAGAATAGTATCGTGGACCGTAAAAAATGCATGGGAAATGCCCACGCGGTCCACAGGCCCAGCCATGGACCGCCCGATCCACGATGGACCGGAGAACAGGGCTAGGCAGGTCGCCTAGGCCTGGGCCTGGGCCGGCCCACGCGCGCGGGCCTGGGCCGCGCCTGCGCGTGGGCTCGCGCGGGGCTGGGCCACGCGCCCGGCTGGGCCGCACGTCCCATGCGCGACCGCCTGCGGCCGCGCCGCTGCTGCCCGCCGCCGGCCGTCGGCGGTCCTCCGCTGTCTCGAGTCTCGTGCCGACTTCAAAAGCTCGTATCTCCTCCATCCGAGCTCCGTTTCGGGTGATCTTGGTCTCGTTGGACTTCATTTTTCGCCGCGAACCTCGCTGTGGGCTCAATGTGGATTGAATCTTGAGACATCAAATCCTAACAATATATATATATATATATATATATATATATATATATATATATATATATATATATATATATATATATATATATATGGTTTTTTTTTAGGTAAGTGTCGGGAGGTTGAGTTTAACCATCCGATTTTATTAATGAGGGAGTTCTGTACAGACTCATAACAGACTCTGTATATAATATTTCAAACTTTGGTGGGGATTGCAGTAGGAGAAGCTAGTTCGTCCCAGCAAGTCAACCCCCGAGAGATGAACTGTCAAACATAAACAAAAAATAGAGTTTTTGTCAATACAATATTTATCTATACAAAATTTTGCATAGATAAAAAGAATAATTAGCTAAGTAAAAAAATAAACATCGATAAAATAAGCATAATTAGTTTCGCTTTCAAAAACCATTGTAAAATATAATTATCGATATAAAATTAATGTCAGCAATTAAACTAAAACATCGATAATGAGTGGTCTTAATTTTTTAATTTTAACAAACTATTTGTCGATGTTAAATTTGCGTAGGCAATAAGCCAAATTTCCTACGCTTCTAACTTACGTAGGTAACTGACCTCATTGCCTACGCTAAATTAATATCTTCAAATATTTTTTTTGTTAATTTTTTATTTTCGTAAATAATTTACCGATGCTAAATTAGTATAGAAAATGTGGTTAATTACCTATGTAAGATAAAAATCTAAGCAAATAAGCTTATTGCCTACACAAATTTAGCATCGGCAAATAATTTTTTTAATTAATTTTTTAATTTTGATAAATTATTTGCTGATGCTAAATATTTGCATAGGCAATAAGCTTAATTGCCTAGGCTTCCATCTTATGTAGGTAATTTAATCTCATTGCCTACGCTAATTTAGCATCGACAAATGGTTTGCATTTTTATTAAATTTTTATTTTTGTACATAATTTGTCGATGTTAAATTAGCATAGGTAACGAGGTTAATTATCTCTGTAAGAATGAAGCGTAGGCAATTAGGGTTATTGCCTATGCAAATTTAGCATTAGTAAATATTTTTTTATTAATTTTTTTATTTTAGTAAACCATTTGTCGATGGTAAACTTTTGTAGGCAATAAGTCTAATTGCCTATGCTTCTTTTTTGTGTAGGTAATTAGCCTCATTGCCTACGCTAACTTAGCATGGACAAATAGTTTATTTTTTTATTAATTTTTTTTGTAAATAATTTACCGATGCTAAATTAGCATAGGCAATGAGGCTAATTATTTACGGAAGATTGAAATATAGACAATCAGACTTATTGCCTACATAAATTTAACATCGACAAATAATTTTTTATTAATTTTTTAATTTTGATAAATCATTTACTGATGCTAAAATTTCATAGGCAATAAGTCTAATTGCTTACACTTCAACCTTGTGTAGGTAATTAATTCATTGCCTATGCTAATTTAGCATCGGTAGATAGTTTTTTTATTAGATTTATTACTTACGCAAATTTAGTGTCAGCAAATGGTTTATTTTTTTATTAATTTTTTTATTTTCATAAATAATTTATCAACATTAAATTAGCATAGATAATGAGGTTAATTATCTATGCAAGATTGAAACATAGGCAATTAGATTTATTATCTATGCAAATTTAGCATCGATAAATGATTTATTTTTTTATTAAATTTTTTATTTTTATAAATAATTTATCGATATTAAATTAGCATAGGCAATAAGGTTAATTATCTAGCAAGATTGAAGCGTAGGCAATTAGGCTTATTGCCTATGCAAATTTAGCGTCAATAAATAGTTTTTTTTATTATTTTTTTTATTTTGATAAATTATCGATGCTAAGTTTGCATAGGCAATAAGCCAAAATATCTACACTTCCATCTTGCGTAGGTAATTAACCTCATTGTCTATACTAATTTAGCATCGATAAATATTTTTTTAAATTAATTTTTTATTTTTTACAAATAATTTATCATTGTCTAAATAATTTATCGATATAATTTTAAAATTTAAAATTTATTTTTAGTATTTATTATCTAAATAATTATCGTTAGGATATCATCACGAAAGACCATCTCGATTCAGTAGCCCTAGCTATGTTGATCAATAAAATTTAATTTCGATGATCATAAATGATCATGTGAAGATCTAATAGATAGAGATCATCGATGGATCTAAAAACTTACAACAATGATCTCGATGATATTTGTAGCTCACTATCAAAATTTTGCTTTAATCAGACATCAAAATCATGGTTAATTTAGCATGAAATAATTTCGATACTTAAATAAAAAATGAGTGATCAAAAAGCTAAACGGTATCCAATTAAGATGATTTTTTAGATAATAATCTTTACTACTATTTTGATCATCTGTACGGTGGTGATCATAAAATTTAAACCATACATATATGAATGATCTAAGACTATATGTCTCTTGATACTCATTCTTAAAATCCTTAATAATTATACTTGTACTTTTATAAGATCTACTTAACATAAATATTTCATATGTGCGATTTGAATTTTATGATTATCACCATATAAATGATTAAAGTAGTAGCAAAGATTATTTATCTAAAAATTCATCTTAATTAGACAATGTTTGATCTTTTGATCACTCATTTTTTATTTAACAGTCAAAATTATCTAGTACTAAATTGATCATGATAATGATGTTTGATTGAAGTAAAATTTTGATAGTATACTACAAATATCACCGAGATCATCATTGTAAGTTTTTGTATCCATCGATGGTCTCTGTCTATTAGATCATTATGCAGTCGTTTGTGACCGTCGAAATTAAATTTTATTGATCGACATAGTTAGGGCTATCAAATCGAGGTGATCTTTTGTGATGATATTCTAACGATAATTATTTAGATAATGAATGATGAAGATAGACTTTAAATTTTAAAATTATATCATATTTAAAAAAATAAGAAAAAAAATTTAGTCCGCTTTAGACAATCTTTGCATCCCCACTGCTGCCATCGTTGCTCTCTCTCTACTTTGCTCGACCTAGCTCTACACCACGTGCCACCTCTCTCCCATTCAGCTTGCTTGAGATAGTCTCTGTATCCCCCAACTACTGTGTTGGGTTGGAGAAATCAAATATTTTGCATAGGTAAAGAGCCGAAGTACCGATGCTCTATACTTAGATATGTAAATGTCATATTTACTTACGCATGTTAGCATCGGTAAATAGTTTAATATTTGCCGATGCTAAATTTGCATAGGTAAAGAGATCATTTATCTACACAAATTTAGTGTTGGCAAATCATTTACAAAAAAATAAAAAAAAAATTATTTACCTACGCAAATGTTGCATAGGTAAAGAGGTCATTTGCCGATGCACAGCGTTTGCACAGATAATTATCCTCTTTACCTATGCAAATTTTGTATCGATAAATAGTTTGAAAAAAAAAGCAATGCTATATCAGCATCATCAAAACCCTTTTCCCCATCAAAATCCTTTCCCTCCATTTTTTTCTCCCGTCGAATGCACTCCCGTCAAATCCTTCCCTCCTATTACTTCCTCCTTTCCCCATCGAACCCATCTCCCACCGATCGATTTCTCTCTCTCTCTCTCCCTCTCCCTTAGCTCTCTCACTCCCTCTCTCCCTCTCTTGCCGTCAATCATCACCGCCGTCGTCGCTGCCATCACCGCCCCCATCGCTGACTCCTTTGCTCTGCTCCACCTCCACACCGCACGCTCGCCGCCACCGACTCCCCGCTCTGCTCTGCTTCAAAGGTAAGATCTTTTTCCACATAGATTGAACTAGTGGGGGCAATCGTGGGGAACACGATCATGGATGGTGGATGCCGGGAGGGGGGGCGGTGGTGGATGAGAGAGTCTTCTCTCTCTTTTTTTTTTGGCTCCATAGATGGAAGACGTTGACCTGGGATTGACGGTCCTTCCCACCACCATATTCTCCTCCCCCCTCCTCCTCCCTTGCAAATTTTTTTCGGCCACCATCCAAAAGGCAACGGTGATCCGGACAAGAGGCGGCGATCCACGGCTTCCCCCCTTATCTTCCCTTTTCTCCGAACAAGAACCAACAAAAAAAAAAGAGGCAGCGGGCTCCTCCATGCCTGTGTGCCCTCTTCTATGGGTGGCGGATCGGGGATGGCAGCCGAACCAAATGGCCGTAGGGAGGATGGCGGTCGGTCTCCCACCGACCGTCAAACCTGATTTTGGAAAGGAGGATGCCAGTTTTGGGTTCAGATTTTAGGTTACGTGGTACTTTTATATTTTAGGTCCTGTAGATTATAATATTTGATCTCAATCCTCAATTATTTACAGTTTAGCCTCTATTGTGAAATTTATTACATAAAATTTTTTATGTTACTGTTTAGTCCCTGTTTAAGTTTATAATTTGATTATAATCTTTCAAAATATTTAATTTAATTGTTCCACTGGCACAATGTATATTACTTTTGCTTATTATAATTTAAATATTTTGTGTGCTGTTTTGCATGCTTTTGTTTGTTATAATTTAATATAAAAAATATCTAATTTTTAGAAGAAACTCTATCGAAATTTTTGTAGAAAAATTTCAATGTAGAGTTATCCATTTTTGATAAATTAGGAATCCATCCCTATATGTATATTCAGAGATGGTAATTAAATTGCATTGAACCTTAGATTTTCATTCAAGAGTCATTCATATATTGAACGACTCTTGGATGCCCCAATTTTGGACAGTTTAGAAAAGTTTTAATCTTATTATTGTTAATAGTTGATGTTTTATTTCGTTATGTGGTATTCAATAGTTCTCTCTCTTTTATTCCCTGAATATATATTGGATTGGGTGCATAGGCACCGTATTTATATTGTATACTTGGAGAATCATGAGGAGATGCTGTCGAAATTTCTACAATAATAAGATAAAATATCGAGTAATAACAATAATAAAATTATTACTTTTTTGAAAGGGATAGGGCCACACCCATTAGTAATGAGTTGAAATGGATAGGATCATGCATTTTTAAAATCTTTTTTATAATACGTACTTTAATGATGAACATTTTTCATGGATAGATAAAAAATATCGATAAGAGTTGGATGAATGTTCGCTTTATCATCTTACCTGAATACCGACAAGGTGTTAGAAATTTTATAAGATTTGCATGAGAGAGAGTTGATGATCCCAATAGAATAAAATACCTTGTCGGAGATACCATAACAACTACTTTCAGTCTACAGATGCAGCATTGGAACACTTGTTGAATTGAGATATGGATCCAAAATATAGTATTTAGAATTTGCATAGGGAATGTAGACCTACTAACATAAGAGACCAACATGTGGATTAATTGTCTGGATTAATTGGCATCAATGATATGTTAGATGATTTATATGAAGGGACATATGCTATCCAACATGGGAATAATTTTATACCCAATGAAAACACTCATGATAATTCTCCTGACAGTACGGATAATACAAATGATGGATATTTTGAAAAACTCATGAGTGATGCCAAAGAGCCATTGTATCCAAATTGTAAGAAGTTCTCGAAGCTTGAGTACTTAATAAAGCTTTTCCATGGTAAAATCATGTTTGGTTGGAGTCAAAAGTCCTTTAAATATATATTGAACTTAATCAAAGAAGTATTACTGAATGGTGAAAAACTTTCAAAATCATATTCAGAGGTAAAAAAGTATATGCATGAACTTGGACTGGGTTATACACTAATACATGCATGCAAAAATGATCGTGCATTATTTTATAAAGAGCATCAATACTTAGATTGTTGCCCAAAATGTGGTGAGTCAAGGTATGCTGAAGATTTCGAAAGAGGTAAGAAACGGCCTCACAAGATTTTGAGATACTTTTTATTGACACCAAGACTTCAGAGATTTTATCAATCATCGAGAACCGTCGAGGCGATGATATGGCATCATGAGATGAGAATTTCTAAGGATAACATCATTAGTCATCCAACTAACTCTATAGTTTGAAGAAAATTTGATAAATAATATCCTCATTTTGCTAGTGACCCACACAATATTCATCTTGGCCTAGCATCTGATGGTTTCAATCCATTCGAGACCATGAGCAATGCTTACAGTATGTGATCGGTTGTGCTAATGCCATACAATGTTGCACCATGAAAATATATGAAAGAGCCATTTATATTTTTATCATTACTTATTCCTGGAACTACAACTCCGAGTAATGAGATAGATGTTTATCTGCGACCCCTAATCAATAAATTAAGAGAACTTTGGGAGATTGGTGTGGTAACATACGATTCAATCAGTAAAAAATTTTTTCAATTGTATGCGATGATGATGTGGATAATTAATGATTTTTTGGCAAATGGCAACCTATCTAGATGGAGTACAAAAGAATATTTGACATGCCCAATTTGCAACGGTGATAGCTATTCTATTAGACTGAAGCATGAAAGAAAAATTACTTATATGTGTTATCATCGATTTTTACCATCTAATCCTTCTTAGAGAATCCGTCAGAATTGATGCTTCAATGAAAAGTCAAAGATACATAGGCCACCTTGTGTGATGAGCAAATATGACATATTGGTACAACTAGAGGCCATTGGCAGTGTCAAATTCAATAAAATTTCTAGAAGTCACAAGCGAAAACGTAATGAATTAGAGTTGAACTGGATGAAGTGGAGTATATTTTTTGAATTATCTTATTGACAATATCTCCTATATTATTATAACTTAGATGTTATGCACATTTAGAAGAATATTTGTGATAATGTTATTGGGACACCTCTTAACATTAAAGAAAAAAATAAAGGATAATCTGAATTCTCGACTAGACTTAGAAAGAATAGGATTATGGCATGAGTTGCACTTGATGCCCCATGATGATAGAAAATTCTTAATGCCAACTATAAGTTATACATTACACGGAGATGAGAAAACAAGATTTTGTGAGCAGTTAAAAACTGTAAAGTTTTCTGATGGTTTTGCCTCCAACATTTTAAGATGTGTGAACTTGAAAGATAGCAGTATCTCGGATATGAAGAGTCATGACTCTCATGTTATGATACAGCATCTTATATCCATTATGATGCATAGCTTCTCCACCCTAAAGGTACAGAATGTATTTATTGAATTAAATATTTTCTTTCAAAAATTATGTTGTCGAAAACTCTCAGTTGATATACTTGAGAAGCTTCGATCAGACATTGTCCTAATTTTGTGTAAGCTCGAAAAAATTTTTTCTTCCTCATTTTTTGATATTATGATACCCTTGGTAGTTCACCTTCTAAGGGAGGCTTTGCTTGTCGGGCCAGTTCGATACCGATTGATGCATCCTATTGAAAGAAAATAATATTACAAAAAAAATAATTTTTTTTACTTAGTTTGCAACCATTACAATTCTAATTACATGTATTTTTTCAGAATTATTTTTATCATTTTGTATGTGTAGATTTTTGTATAAGTTGAAACAATATGTGTGAAATAAGACACGTCCAGAAGGATCAATTGCAGAAGCATATATTTTCATAGAATATCTTATATTTTGTTCGATGTACCTTGATGATATAGAATCACGATTCAATCATGAAGAGTGCAATGTAGATAAGGAGTGGGCCAACATTGAATCTATATTATCTGTTTTTAAGATTAATGTTCATCCCATTAGTGGAAGAAAGTGCAAATATATAGACATAGAAGAGCGCGACCTGACGCATTTCTATAAACTAAATAACTATGAAAAAATCTATCATTTTATAGATTAAGTATTTTTATATAATCAACATTATATACTTTTTATGTGACAAAATAAATAATAAGCATGTATTTATTGTAGAGAATATAAAGACATATTATTGCAACAAAATAATAGAGATATCGAGGGACGACATTAAAGGAAGTTCGCAACTTGATTCAGACAATATGTAAGTACTATGGTAATTTTATTCAATTTTTTATCGTATGTAATATATACAGATGATTTATCGTAACTTATACATATGCTGTTGTAGATGATGTTAATGTATCATAATAAAAAAGATGGTGCAATCGAGGATCTATATGATTTGGCATGCCATCTCGATCCTAAGGTTTTATATTATAGTTCATGTATTGTTGGTGGCATGAGATTTCATACAAGAGATTTTGATATATAGAGGCAGACTCAAAATAGTGAAATTTTGATATTGGAAACCAATGGAGATAATGAGATTGAATATTATGGTATCCTAACAGACATTATACAGTTAAGATGTGGGTCAAAATGATTTGGTTATGATCTGTTTAAATGTCAATGATGGGATATTAGCAATAATAGGACTAGTATTCATAAAGATGCATATTGCACAAGCATCAATTTTGCGAGAACATGGTACCAATCCAATCCTTCATACTTGTTAGTCAAGCAAAGCAGGTAATATACCTAAAGGATACGAGATATAAGGGTGAATGCCATGTTGTACAAAGGATTGCACCAAGGGATTTTTATGACATACATGTTCATTCTGAGATAGAAACAGATGAAGATTTCTTTCAGGAGAAATAGAATATAGATGACTTGGGACAATATAGTATCGATATTGATAGCGCATCTACTCCGATTAGGGATGACGTGTAATCTAATAATGTTAATGTCAGTGAATTAAATCTGAATGTGTCGGAGGATGATGATGACAACTTCATAAATAATGACAAGGAAGATTATACATTGGTGGATTATGATAATGAAGATGTTGATAATCCTTCTGATAAAGATACAGACATTGAATAATAATATGTAATTTTTCAAAAAAAAAACTCATATATCTTATATTTCATACATCATTTAGTATTAATATAATTTTTATCCATATTATATTATCTTTAATATATTATTGATACAGACATGCCATCAGGAGGCCGATCACACAAGGGGCCCACATTGAGATGTCGGTGCATCTTCATCTCAGCAGCAGTCATATCATCTTGA
This sequence comes from Elaeis guineensis, assembly GCF_000442705.2. Lineage (NCBI taxonomy): Eukaryota > Viridiplantae > Streptophyta > Magnoliopsida > Arecales > Arecaceae > Elaeis > Elaeis guineensis. Next base: position 93,535,728 of record NC_025999.2, on the reverse strand, counting down.
GGTAGGTACATCATCTCCTGCCATGATAAATTGATTTTATATATTATAATTTTTTATATTTAATTTATTTTAATTTTTTTATCATGTGTAAATAACTAATTTTAAGCTATGCCACCAGAAGGACGATCTGATGGGAGAGCCACATAGAGATGTCGGTACATCTCTATCTCAGCAGCAGTCACATCATCCTGAGGTAGGCACATTATCTGCCATGACAGGTTAATTTTATATATTATAATTTTTTATATTTAATTTACTTTAAATTTTTATCATATATAAATAATTGATTTTAAGCTATGCCATCAGGAAGATGATCTGATAAGGGGGACCCACATAGAGATGTCGGTACCTCCTCCTCATCTCAACAGCAGTCTATCGAGACATGCATATCATCTCCTACCATGATAGATTGATTTTACATATTATAATTTTTTATATTTAATTTATTTTAAATTTTTATCATATATAAATAATTGATATTAAGCTTTTATTTTGCTACAGCTGATACTGTCATTAGGCAGACTCATGGAGCCATCAGAAATGAGAAGTTGGAGGAGTGGAGGAGGGCACATCCTAGAGAGAGGATGAGGATTGTCATCCCATCGGGATATATTCTACCACTTCAACACCATATCAGGGATCCGTACATATGCAAGGTTGGCATTATTGTCCGAGCATACGATCCCTTAATGATGTTCGACTGGTGGAGAGTTACGAAGCCACAGAAGCAGATCCCCCTCGATCATTTATAGGTAACTAAATATAAATTATGTTGTATTTTAAATACAGATATTTCTTTTTATTTTATATTGAATTTGATAAATATTTAATTTTTATTTTTTTAAATCTCATATGTGGTACATTATTTATGCAGCACGACTTTGATATTGAGGAGATTGATATCCAATGCATGCTGGAGGCTATCCTTAGGTATATGGGGAGGTTGCTTAGGGGGTTCAGATATGGACTCCATAGCCACTGGAAGAAGGTCTTCAATGCATGTGGGGCGACAGCGGCATGTGAAACTGAAGCGAAAATTCAGTGTAGGGGCAAAATGATAATTTTAAAATTTTTTCAAAATTATTATTTTACAGTAAAATTATTAATTAATCTCATTAATTAATACTAATTAACTCTACACTAGGATCTAAATATGATACAACAGCATGCATTTAAATTTGAAATTCAAATTTGAAACAGTAAACTTTTTACTGTACTGTGTTCAGAACACATCACCTTTTGCGGGTAGTCGATCACCATAATCTGATCACCGTCTGGGGGCTCTGATCATCACATCGTAGCCACACTAGTGTCTGGTCTCTGCGGATCATCCACACGAAGCTCCCGTCTGATCGGCTCCTCACGAATGCTAGTTCGTGATTTCACCCTTTTGATGGCTGATGTTGATCGAACTCCTTCAATCGATGTGTGCCGACTCCTTGGATGCTCTGGATCATCTGCATGGTTGGTTGAGAGGCTGATGGATCTCTTCCTAAAATTTGGTGGACTCACGACACTCGTGGCACACCAATCTCACTTTCCGAACCCTAGGTAGAAACCCTAGGGTACACACTAAAAATCCTGCGCCCAATTTTTTTTCTTTTCTTTCTTTTTCTCTCGGAAGGTTTTGGACCTTCACCTCATGCACAAGGCTTCCTCACGCCCCACTTTCTTTCTCATAATTTTTCTACACACGCCCCAGCTCCCTATCTCTTTTAAAACAGTTCAAAACGTGTCTTATCCGCGTGAGAGGATAAAGACAAGTCGTTACACATTTGAATTCAAATCAAATTTGAATTCAAATGAAAATCAACTCATCCCTATCCACTTGTGGTGTGAGAAGAGAAGGGCATGGACTCTTTGTGCATGGAAAGGTTTCACGAGAAACTTTTTCTCGTGTGAATTATGTGGCACACAAGATGGATAAGCTTAAAGGCAAAAGAGATAAGTTATCTATTCAAATTCAAACACGCTTTGAATTTGAATGGTTAACTAATCAGCTTTATCCATCCATATGGTGCACAAGAGTGGGCGTGAGAAGGGCTTTGCGTGAGAAAAAATTCATGAGAAGTTTCTTCTCGTGAATTTAAATGGGCGCAGAGATTTAAGGTGGTGCAGGGATTCAAATTCAAATGGTGGTTTGATCTTAATTGAACCAACCTAATCAAAATAGGTTAAGCACAATTAGACTAAATTAAACTCAACTTAATTAGGCTCAATAAAATCCTAATCAAATCAGAAATTGACTAAGCCCAACCCCTGATCAAATCAGGGACCAAACCATCTCGACGATTAGGTCAACTCTTAACCTAATCGGGTCAAACCCAATTGAATCCAATTCAATTGGACTTGATCCAAAAATAATTGCTCAATCAAATTGAGTTAATTAATGATCAAATCACTAATAAAATCTCTCATAATTATTGAGTCCAAATTTGATGGACAATCGGGTATCAAAATCCATCAATATGAAACCTTGATCGAAGAGTTCAAATTTCAAATTCAAAATTTGAAATTCAAAATTTTGACCCCAGTACCCAAAATGTGTGGAACTCATGATCAGAGAATCTTAATTCTCAACATAGAGTCCCAGACACATAAGACTCATAATCAGCCATCAGATCAGAAAGGAACCTCTAATGTGTGTGACCCCGCAGGTTCGAACCTAAGCCGGTAGCACAGGAACCAATTCCTGTACTAATCGAAGTGACCATCTAGCAATGGTACCCGACGATCGGATAGGTCGAATAGTCACAATCGCAATATTCAGAACCTACATGAATATGGTTACCGTATAATTCATCCCTTTTGACCCCTGTGTTTAGGATGACTCAGGGTTAAACTGTTAACCTTGATGAGATCATCCGAATCGTGCTCAACTCAATTAGTCCTGTGACTCCTCACTAGGACTACCCTGGCCAAGATTTTGCTAAATTAAAATACGACTGTACACAGCTCCTAAACTGGAGTGGTCAATCCCATCTTGACACACACACCGACAAGTCAAGTACTTGACTACACCCAGCAGCCTTCCATCACTGAATTAAAAATTCAGGTAGTCCAGTGCCTAAGTGCAGTGAGTTGCTTGCAAGTCACCGTGGCGGTCTTAGGTCGGAGGGATATTTATACCCATATCCCATCGGAGCAAATCTTGACAGCAGAAATAGCTCCGGAGTCGGTCACGTTCAGTGCAGATATACCATTACATCTCACCTGTATGCCATACCAGTGTCTCCACACTCCTTGGTTAAGAGGACAACCAACCCATATGGCACACAACGACCTATGCTCGATAAACGTTGTCGTCCTTGGTAACAACGTATCATTTGGTCGTGAACAGGTTTAAGGACTAAGCGACAAATCCTCCTTTGTCGAGTCTAAATTGTCCTAAGGACTTCACCACAACACAGGAGTTCATTAGAAGATGAAATATTTGTGATGAAAAAATACCAAAATAATTTTTATTTATTTATAATTCATGTACTAATACAAAAGGAGCACAACCGTCAACAGGCTGACGATTGGCTTTGGGATACTATTTCCAACAATCTCCCACTTGGCCTAAAGCCAATCGGTGTAGTATCTAATACCCATCTTCAAGCCACTGATCCTTAGTATTTCTTAAATACTTCAGGATGGTTTTAACAACCTTTCAGTGATTCTCCCCTAGATCAGATTGGTATCTACTCACTACCCCTAGTGAGTATGCCACATCTGGTCGTGTACATGTCATGGCGTACATGATAGATCCTACTGCCGAAGCATATGGAATTCTACCCATACGCTCTCTCTCTTGAGGTGTTGTCGGACAATCCCTTTTCGAGAGAAAAATTTCATGGCCTATCGGTAGATAGCCTTTCTTGGAATTCTCCATGCTGAACCTTTTCAGCATTGTATCAATGTACGTGGACTGGGATAAGCCAAGCAACCTTTTGGATCTATCCCTATAGATCCTCATCCCTAGGATGTAGGAAGCTTCTCCCAGATCCTTCATGGAGAACTGTGACGATAGCCAAATCTTTATTTCCTGTAATGCGGGGACATCATTCTCGATTAAGAGAATGTCATCTACATACAATACAAGAAATACTACTACTGGACTATTAGCCCACTTATAAATGCAGGGCTCTTCTCCGTTCTTAACGAAGCCATACATTTTGATCGTCCTATCAAAACGTATGTTCCAACTCCGAGATGCCTGCTTAAGTCCATAAATGGACCTTTGCAGCTTGCATACCTTAGACTCATCTGTGGATGTGAACCCTTCAGGTTGTATCATATACACCTCTTCGTCCAGCTATCCGTTTAGGAAAACTGTCTTCACATCTATCTGTCAGATTTCATAGTCTAGATGGGCAGCTATCGCAAGCATAATCTGAATGGATTTGAGCATTGCCACAGGAGAAAATATCTCGTCATAGTCTATACCATAACGTTGACGATATCCCTTGGCAACCAGACGGGCTTTATAGGTCTCCACCTTACCGTCTGCGCCCCTCTTCCTCTTGAAGACCCACTTACACCCTATGGGTTTCACTCCTTCGGGTGAGTCAATCAATGTCCACACATCATTGACCTTCATGGACTCTATTTCGGATTTCATGGCCTCTAGCCATTTCTCAGAGTCAGGTCTCTGCATTGCATCCATGTAGGTGATCGGATCCTCATCATTTTCATCAAGTTCGACAGGATCGCCATCCCGGATCAAGAAACTATAGTATCTGTCCGGTTGATGTGGTACTCTACCAGACCGCCTTAAGGATGCATAATCAATGGGCTCCGGATCTGATCTAATCAAATCCAGTTCAGGTTCAGTAACATGTGTCGATTTTTTCACCTGTCGAACTTCGTCAAGTTCGACCTTAGAGGCAACAGTTCCTTCACTAAGGAACTCTTTTTCTAAAAAGATTGCCTTAAGGCTGACAAACACCTTTTGCTCATCAGCAAGGTAGAAATAATACCCTTTGGTCTCTTTTGGGTACCCTATAAAATTATACTTGTCAGACCTAGGTCCAAGCTTGTCTGTAATTAAACGTTTAACATAAGCCGGACACCCCCAAACCCTAAGGTGTGAGAGTACTGGCTTACGTCCTATCCATATCTCATATGACGTTTTGGCTACAGACTTACTCGAAACTCTATTTAGAAGGTAACAAGCCAATTCGAGCGCATATCCCCAGAGGGAGATCGGCAGACCAGCAAACCCCATCATGGATCGAACCATGTCCAATAAGGTCCGATTCCTCCTTTCAGACACACCATTATGCTGTGGTGTTCCAGGAGGAGTCCACTGAGAGAGAATCTCATTCTCTCCTAGATGCGTCAGAAACTCATTGGGAAGGTATTCACCTCCTCGATCAGATCGAAGAATTTTAATACACTTCCCAGTTTATTTTTCTATCTCATTTCGGAATAGTTTGAACATTTCAAATGACTCTGACTTATGCTTCATTAAGTAGACATACCCATACCTCGATAGGTCGTCTGTGAAGGTTATGAAGTAGAAATATCCATCTCTTGCACTTGAGCTCATAGGTCCACATACATCAGAATGTTCCAGACCCAAGAGTTCACTGGCTCGCTCACCTTTTTCAGTAAAAGATGACTTGGTCATCTTTCCAAGAAGACAAGACTCACAGGTTGGAAGTGATTCACAATCACCAAGTTTAAAAATTTCTTCTTGAGCCAACATGTTTATCCTATTCTTATTGATATGACCTAGCCTACAGTGCCAAAGGTGGACTTCTGACACATTATCTATTCTAGGGCGTTTACCAAAATTTTGAACCACATTAACAGGCTGTGATAGTAAGTAAATTTTATTATTTAATTGTCCAACAAACATTGTAACACCATTCAAAATGATATTGTAAATTTTTTTTTTATTAAAAAATTATAACCGTACATAGCCAAAAGGCCTACAGAAATAATATTTAATAAAAAGCTTGGACAATAGTGACATTCATTTAGAATTACATTACGAGAATTGATTACAAGACTCATGATTCCTAAAGCTAGAACTGGAACTTTGCTTCCATCTCCAACATTCAGGAACCTCTCGCCTTCATCAAATCTCCTACTGACCTGCAGACCCTGCATCGAATTACAAATATGATAAGGGCTTCCGGTATCCAATACCCAGGCAGTAGTATCACAAATGGCAGCAATGAATGATGAGTTCAGTCGCAGGTTTGAGAACGCCCAGCCACAGGAGATGCTTCAAATGTTGAACGACTCTTTTGGCACGCCTGACGACGTTGAAAGAAACAAAACTAGTTGTGCCATTTTCAATGCTCGGATGAGGGATGGGGCCTCAGTCACTAATCATGTACTGTACATGATCGAGATGATTGAGTGCCTAAGCAAATTGGGTTTTTCTCTGCACGAGCAGCTCGGTAATGATGCGATCCTTAATTCCTTGTCCAAGTCCTTCCTCCCATTCCTTACTCATTTTCGAATGACAAAGCCTGCAGTAAACTACCACGGGTTGTTGGGGTTACTGCAGAACTTTGAGAAGGATCACCAGCTCCATAAGGAGTCGGTAAGTGTCTCGGATCGCCTTACTAGCATTTGGAGCTGGCTCCTCAGGTGCTGGATCCGTTACTACATAAAGGATCCGCTCATGCTCAAGAACGATTTTCAATTTTCGATACCAGCTATCGAAATTAGGTCCCATGAACTTGTCATTATCTAATAATGACCGGAGCGACAGGGTAGTGGCCATAGCTGTATAAAGAAAAACCAGACCTCTATTAGTACATAAATTAATACTAAAGATTTGGACTTTAGTCTAAAGTTTTTCTCAATATTTTTACGAACTGGTAGCCTCAACCTCCAATTCGAAAAATTACTTTAATTCCTTAATGGGTACTAGAATCCACACAGACTACACACGAGCCCAACTTTGGTTGGTCAACCCATGTGCATCTATGGGTAGGTTCTTAACCAGTTGTTTCTCTAAACAACTTCTAATAATTAATTTTGCCCAGAACCTAATCAGTAGGCTTTGGCCTCCACTGAAAAGATCTAGTTAGGTCCAACCATTAACATGACTTAATTTGGTGAATCAGACCAATAAATGATCAGATCCGACTTTGGCCAGCCAACCTAACCACCATCAGAAAGACTCAACCAAATTATCATATTATGAATGATAATTCCATTAGCCAATGAGCACCAGGCCTTTGGACCTCCAATGATCATTGAACTAATGGACTCATTATTACTCACTTAATGGGAGGCATTGACTTAGTTATCATTATAACTTAATCATTTTAGGGACCTAATAATTTTTGAGGATTTTATTAAAGGATAGTAGAGAGGAAATCATCCAGCCAATTTCAATCCTTCCACTGACTTCACCAAGTCAGATTAAAAAAAGATTTAATTAAAGCTGGCATTAGAAGCACCTAAATCAGTCACACTGATTTACCTAATGACATGGGTGAGCTCTAATCACCAAGTGATCTAATCAAAATCTAACTTACCAGATTGGCCAGGTAAGTGAGATCAGTGGTGGGGATTTGCCATTAACTCGTCAATGATCGAATCAATGTGAGTAGCTCCCGCTTAAGAACCACTGGTCAAAACTGTCGAACTTACCTTCGACACCAACCGGTTCATTAGTTTTAATTTTGATCAACTTAGTAAATAGGGCTCTACCGCGTAGCCATGAATTAAGTCCATCTTGGTCTAGTTAAAGATATGGACCCATTCAACTACAACCATCGAAGTTGAGTCTAGAGTATTCTTGACCTAATCTAATTCAACTTTTGATTAGATTTGACCAATTACTCCATTTAGTCCATTTTTAAGCTAACCTTAGGTCTAACCCAATTATGGACCTAATTCATCTAACCCATTGACCCATAAGTTTATGCAATTGTCTTAGGTCTTAATTCACAATTCTAGACCTACTAGACAACACTTAATTCTTTTAATTAAGTACTTGGGCTGATGGGTCAGGGTTTGACATTTCGAAAATAATTTTTAAATTTTGAAAGATTTTATTTTCTGTTCACCAAATGTGTTGACTAATTTCACAAACGGTTCAGCACAATTCATAAACAGCAATCCTATTGCTCATTTCATAACAGAAAATAACTCAAAATAAATCATGAATTTTTTTTTAGATCTAATCTAACACATTCATGATAAATTTTATAATTAAGTCCTTTCGCTGCTTCATCAGCATGGGATATAATTGCATCGGCACCCCTACCGCCATAGGAGACTCCATCGAATGGGATAAGAGGGCCTTTAAACTCTACTTTTCTCCTGTGACCGGATGGCCATGGCAACCAACCCAATTAGATTACTTGCTACTTGGATCAAGTATATCTAAATATACCAATTTCAAAATTTAAATTTTGAATTTCAAATTTCAAATTTTAAATTTGAGATTTCAACCAAATTTCAAATTTCGAATTTCCAATCTTTGAATTTTAAATTTTGAATTTTGAATTTCAAATTTTAAATTTTGAATTTTGAATTTCAAATTTTAAATTTGAGATTTCAACCAAATTTCAAATTTCCAATCTTTGAATTTTAAATTTTGAATTTCAAATTTCAAATTTTGAATTTTAAATTTTAAATTTAAAATTTCAAAATTCAAATTTTAAATTTTGAATTTCAAATTTGAACTTATACATTACACCTTAATCTACGCATGCATATGTATATCATATTCTAGAACCATGCTCTGATACCATTTGAAGCGAAAATTCAGTGCAGGGGCAAAATGATAATTTTAAAATTTTTTTAAAATTACTATTTTACAGTGAAATTATTAATTAATCTCATTAATTAATACTAATTAACTCTACACTAGGATCTAAATATGATACAACAGCATGCATTTAAATTTGAAATTCAAATTTGAAACAGTAAACTTTTTACTGTACTATGTTCAGAACATATCACCTTTTGTGGGTAGTCGATCACCGTAATCTGATCACCGTCGGAGGGCTCTGATCATCACGTCGTAGCCACACTAGTGTCTGGCCTCTGCGGATCATCCACACGAAGCTCCCATCTGATCGGCTCCTCACGAATGCTAGTTCGTGATTTCACCCTTTTGATGGCTGATGTTGATCGAACTCCTTCGATCGATGTGTGTCGACTCCTCGGATGCTCTGGATCATCTACACGATTGGTTGAGAGGCTGATGGATCTCTTCCTAAAATTTGATGGACTCACGACACTCGTGGCACACCAATCTCACTTCCCGAACCCTAGGTAGAACCCTAGGATACACACCAAAAACCCTGCGTCCAATTTTCTTTCTTTTCTTTCTTTTTCTCTCGGAAGGTTTTGGACCTTTACCTCATGCACAAGGCTTCCTCACGCCCCACTTTCTTTCTCAGAATTTTTTTACGCATGCCCCAACTCCCTATCTCTTTTAAAACAGTTCAAAACGTGTCTTATCCGCGTGAGAGGATAAAGACAGGTGGTTACACATTTGAATTCAAATCAAATTTGAATTCAAATGAAAACCAACTCATCCCTATCCACTTGTGGCATGAGAAGAGAAGGCATGGACTCTTTGTGCATGGAAAGGTTTCACGAGAAACTTTTTCTCGTGTGAATTATGTGGCGCACAAGATGGATAAGCTTGAAGGAAAAAGAGATAAGTTATCCATTCAAATTCAAACACGCTTTGAATTTGAATGGTTAACTAATCAGCTTTATCCATCCATATGGTGCACAAGAGTGGGCATGAGAAGGGCTTTGCATGAGAAAAATTCACGAGAAGTTTCTTCTCGTGAATTCAAATGGGCGCAGAGATTTAAGGTGGTGCAGGGATTCAAATTCAAATGGTGGTTTGATCTTAATTGAACCAACCTAATCAAAATAGGTTAAGCACAATTAGACTAAATTAAACCCAACTTAATTAGGTTTAATTAGGCTCAATAAAATCCTAATCTAATCAAAAATTGACTAAGCCCAATCCCTGATCAAATCAGGGACCAAACCATCTCGACGATTAGGTCAACTCTTAACCTAATCGGGTCAAACCCAACTGAATCCAATTCAATTGGACTTGATCCAAAAATAATTACTCATCAAATTGAGTTAATTAGCGATCAAATCACTAATAAAACCTCTCATAATTATTGAGTCTAAATCCGATGGGCAATCGGATATCAAAGTCCATCAATATGAAACCTTGATCGAAGAGTTCAAATTTCAAATTCAAAATTTGAAATTCAAAATTTTGACCCCGGTACCCAAAATGTGTGGAACTCATGATCAGAGAATCTTAATTCTCAATCATAGAGTCTCAGACACATAAGACTCATAATCAGCCATCAGATCAGAAAGGAACCTCTAATGTGTGTGACCCCGCAGGTTCGAACCTAAGCCGGTAGCACAGGAACCAATTTCTGTACTAATCGAAGTGACCATCTAGTAATGGTACCCGACGATCGGATAGGTCGAATAGTCGCAATCGCAACATTCAGAACCTACGTGAATATGGTTACCGTATAATTCATCCCTTTTGACCCCTGTGTTTAGGATGACTCAGAGTTAAACTGTCAACCTTGATGAGATCATCCGAATCGTGCTCAACTCAATTAGTCTTGTGACTCCTCACTAGGACTACCCTGGCCAAGATTTTGCTAAATTGAAACACGACTGTACACAGCTCCTAAACTGGAGTGGTCAATCCCATCTTGACACACGCACCGACAAGTCAAGTACTTGACTACACCCAGCAGCCTTCCGTCACTGAATTAGAAATTCAGGTAGTCCAGTGCCTAAGTGCAGTGAGTTGCTTGCAAGTCACCGTGGCGGTCTCAGGTCGGAGGGATATTTATATCCATATCTCATCGGAGCAAATTTTGACAGCAGAAATAGCTCCGGAGTCAGTCACGTTCAGTACAGATGTACCATTACATCTCACCTGTATATCATACCAGTGCCTCCACACTCTTTGGTTACGAGGACAACCAACCCATATGGCACACAACGACCTATGCTCGATAAATATTGTCGTCCTTGGTAACAACGTATCATTTGATCGCGAACAGGTTTAAGGACTAAGCGACAAATCTTCTTTTGTCGAGTCTAAATAGTCTTAAGGACTTCACCACAACACAGGAGTTCATTAGAAGATGAAACATTTGTGATGAAAAAATATCAAAATAACTTTTATTTATTTATAATTCATGTACTAATACAAAAGGAGCACAATCGTCAACAGACTGATGATTGACTTTGGGACACTATTTTCAACAGAAACACCCCACAAAAATATTTCACATTCCGACTGGGATCTCCTATGCAACAAGTATGAGGACCTTGCATACCGGATATAACTATTATATATAATAAAAATGTGAATTATTGAATTGATGTGGTATGGTAATATGTTCACTCATATCTTGAATGCATTTGTTTATTAGGCTTTTTACGAAAAGAATATAGAGAACTGATCGAGACTCATTGTGATGCATTATGGCGGATCAAAGTCATTTGCACAGCATCAATATGAGCTGATAAATGTATATACATACATCTCTAATGATTTTTTAGAATATGTATGTGTTTGTGTGCTTACATTCATAAATTTTAGAGGGACATCGAGACAGGATAAATGTCGAGGCGGATTGAAGTCTACCAGAAGATCCATTATCGGGTGATGGGGGAGTAGCTTTCTGAGACTAGAGAGAGGTATGTAAGTATTAATTGATTAAGTTCTATATTTTAATTTTATTATAAAGTTTAAAATTTTGATTATATTTATTTTTTTCTTTAATTAGGATCGAATGATGCATATACAATCACAGCCCACTGCTGAGGGCTCCGTTCCATTCACAGATGATGATATCTGTGATGAGATGCTTGGTAGGAGATCGAGTTATATTACGGGATTGGGATATGCGGTTGTGGCTCCTAGCTCCTCTAGAGCATCATATATTTCTTATGATGGTTGTTTGTGTGAGGTAGAAAGGAGACATGAGGAGGAGCATCGTAGACATGATGAGGAGATAGCGGCCCTACAGCACACCAACATTCGGATTATGTCCCAACTTGAAGCATTTGGGGCGAAGCTCGATGAGTTATATCACCGTATGCCTCCCTTACTGACCTTCGACATCCCTGCTGATGCCTATGATATTGACTCTATCGATGATGATGGGTGTCCTCTTATGATCGATATTATTTTATATTATTTTTAATTTATATATTTTTATTATTTAGTAAATAATTAGTTTACTAACTTAATTTTTTATATTTTTTAATCTATTGCAGGTCTGTGATACGGCTTGGCATGTGGAGTTTAATTTTGTATGGATGTATATATTTATATTTGTATGTATATTACAAATAAACATATTATATGGTTGTATATATACTTATTTTGCTATCTGTGTGGTTGTAAAAATTAACATAATATTTTGCTATATATATATATAGATTGTGTCATTGTTAAAGTGAAATGAATTTGATTTTGGCATATGTGTGAATGAAGAAGATAGTATACATATTGTATATATTTATTTATCTATAGATTTGCAAGAAAAAATTATAAAAAATTGATATGAAAGCAATCAATTTTTTTTTAGGTTAAAAAGATAATTAACAATGCAAAGCAAGCATAGGTAAATCTCTTTGACGATGCTAATTAGCGTCGGTAAATGATCCATAGCGTCACTAAGGGGCATGCTGGTATGCCGTGCATGCCACTATTAGTGACGCTATGGACATTTATCGATGCTAATTACCATCGCCAAAGGGATTTACCTACGCTTCTTTTACGTCGCCCAACAGGCCAATTAGTGATGCAAAATAAGCATAGGCAAAGTCCTTTGGCAATGCAAAACTCTGACACGCCCCGGCTTCCTGGCACACCCTTTGGCGATGCTATGGAATATTTATCGATGCTTAATTGGCGTCGCCAATAATTTTTTCCAACGGAAAATTAGCATTGTAAAATATAGACTTTTGGCAATGCTTAATTAGCATCACTAATTATTTTTTCGATGAATATTTTGCATCACAAAAAATGGACTTTTTGCAACATTTATTTTGGCATAGGTAAAGTATTTACGTCGCTAAATATATTTGCCGATGCTTTTTAGGCATAGATAAATTGACTATAGCCGATACTACTTTTGCGTCACTACAAAAACTTTTTATCGATGCTTTTTTAAGTGTAGATAAATAATCAACGATATTTTTTATAAGCATCAATAAAAATTAATATTTGCTGATGAAAAAAATAAATGTCGGTAAATGGAATCAACGACCCTCTTTTTACCGACGCTTATTTGCCGACACATTTTACGTTTGTAATTATGTTTTGCGATATTGTTTGATATTTAGTTATATTTTTTTTGTATAGCTAATTATCTTATTTCTTGTAGTGATAAGAGTAGGTACATACGTATAGAAAGTAAGAGGAAATAGAAATTAGAGGATGTTGTGGATTTATAAGGTCGCCATTATGAAGTTCGGCTTGGAAACTCGGCATTGTCCTGTTAATTGGGAAGCGTCTGAATGAGAATTAGGATGCTCCTTTCCAGCGTTCCAATATATCCTTCGATCCAATTTTCTAGTACGTTGATTGTCTTTTTTAGGGTTTCCCATGGAGAACTCGCTTCCCATCTGAAAATTGTAGAGTTTCTTTCCTTCTAGATTTTCCATAACAGAGTTGTGAGGAAGCAGTCCCATTCATCAGGTTTTGTGGAGTGCTTCCTTGTTCTCCATGAATTCCACATGTGCCATCGGGTATCTGGGAGTGCTGTAATTGATAAGCATGTCTGTATTTGAACCCATATTATCCTTGTGTAAGCACATGTGATGAAAATATGGCCTGTCGTTTCGTCCATTTCTCCACACTTTATGCAAGTAACTGATTGGCACCATTTTCTTTTCCTCATATTCACCTTTATTAAAATTTTATCGTGAACAGCTAACCAGTTGAAGACTTTGGTTTTCTCCGGAAAAGGTAGGAACCAGTTAATCTTTATAAACTGTGATAATTTTCCTCCATTACTGAAAAATCTGTGGCTGTCTCTGACCGTGAATCCTTTGGCTGTGTTCCACTTCCATACCATGTGATCCTGTTCTTCCTTCAAGTGTGTGTTCTGTAGAATTTGTGATAGATAGCTTGTTTCCTCAATCCCCCTTTGACTCTGAATCTGAATTCCTTCTTGCTGCTGGTGCGTCGTTTGAAGAAAACCTGCTACCGTTGCGTCCTTATTTTCTGTGATTGGGTATATCATCGAAAACCAGTTTTTTAACGGAATGTTTCCCATCCACGCATCGCCCCAAAAGCTAATTTGCTTTCCATTGCCCAAACCAAATTTTACACTATGGAAGGACCACTCCTTTGATCTTTCGACACTTCTCCATGTTGCTGATAGGCGCCTGCAATTTGTTGAGGATACAATGCTTGGAGCCTGCTTTTTATAGTAGCTCTCGTGGATGAGCTTCCTCCATGGTCTTGACTGCTCTGTGAAGTATCTCCACCAGCGCTTCATCAACAAACATTTATTGAATAAGCGTAGATCAATTATTCTCAATCCTCCGTATGTTTTTGGTCTGGTGACCATTGCCCAGTTGGCAAGGCAATGTCCCCCTCTTGCAAGTTTTTTCCCCACGCCATAGGAAATCCCTTCTTTTTCTCTCAATTCTTTGAATTACTTCAGCTGGTAATAAGAAGGTTGATATCCAGTATGTAGGAATGGCTCTGAGAATGGCATTTACGAGTTATATAGATGATTCTTTGAATTATATATATGATTTTTTGCCCTTAAAAATCTGATTCAGCTCCTAAAATCCAACAAAGGGAAGACGTGTTAAGTTGGCAAGATCCGTACGTTCACGTATATAATTGAAAAAAATAAAAAAACTCGAAATAGTATGGAATTCATGGAAATTGCTGATCCCAGAGCAAGCACATGATACACGCATTGTTTCTTTTTTTTTTTTTTTTTTTTTTTTTGGGAGAAACATGAAATATGCGTTGGGTCGAAGCTGCTTTGTTTCACCGACATGCTATCCGTTACTTTTAGTGTTGTCTTTTTTTTTTTTGGTAAGTCGTTACTTTTAGTTTAAAGGGCATCACTAGCCGGACAAGAACATGAAGTGACGACAGAAATAACGGATCTGCTGGCCCTTCAATAGATTGCCAATTTGGGAGTGGTCTGACTCCAAACTTTCACAGCTCTAGGAAAGGCAAACGCGTCTATATCTCTTCCGGTCACCCACAGGTCCGAAACTTTAGGAGCAAGACTTGATGATACACAACAGCTCACCAGCATGCGAACCCACCGCAAAAACCATTAATGGCGGACCCTCTTAACTTCAGTATGTGGTTTGTTTTTTGTGATTCAGTTGTTGCGGTTTCAATGAAAGCCTAGCTAGCAGCTGAATAATTCTATCCAGCGCCAAGTAGTTAATTATAATATTCACCATAATAGATTCATATTCTTCAACTTATTCCAACCATCCAGCAAGTGAGAATGCTACATTAATCTCACCCCAAAGTCCTGGAGGAAAAAAACTTCGTTGCAACGACGATACTATGTCAAATGTATCACAACCCAATAAAAACACTTCTATTTCACCGATTGCCATGTATTTCACCGATTTCTATGATGACACCCAATATTGTCCCTCCGATTTTCTACTTTTGATTGGTTGTTATAAGTTTGATATGATATCACTATTGCAACCAATATTTACTTAGAGGACATGTTGTTTTACGTGGTCTGACTCACTGGTTTATTACGAGCAGCATATTGCTGTAAGCTTCTCTCATGATACATTTGAACGAAGCTCGAGACTCTGGATTTTGTAGGCCGATGTCAGCTTTTATTGTGAACCAAGTCATTGGCTTAGGGTCGGGCGAGAAAGGTGAGCAAAAGTGTGCGAGCAAAAAAAGTGCATAGGCGACAAACTCTAATACAGTCGTTAAAGTTTTAGAATAAAATTTTTTACTATATTCAAAAAGTATCGCAGGATGCCGTGCATATATTGAGATATCCATAAAAAAAAAAAAAAAAACAGTTATATAATATTTATCTAAATTATTTAAATATTTTTAAAATTTATCTATTTTTTAAATATTTTAATAAATATATATAAATATATATAATTATTTATTTTTTAATAAATAGTTTTGAAATATGCACAGCATCTTACGTACCGTAGAAGATCCATTCTCGTTTTGGAACGGGATAATGGTTATAACGAAGCTGCGATGTGGAGCTCTACTGGACATTCCCAGTCCGGTCAACTGGGTACATTCCGTATCTTTGATGCATTGATCTAGCCGGCCAGGTTGCATGTGATCCGCGGGTGGTTGTGCTACCAAACTGCTTCGATCGTGGTGGTCGATCGAGTTTTGTTTTTTATGGCAAGCGAGGCCAATCAAGTTCACCATCACCTAATCTTGATCTCTAGATTAATATAATTGTATAAAAAATTTTAATATTAAAACATAACTGGGTTTTCTTTAGACCCTTTTTTAATAAATAATTATTTTTGGTAGCACTTTTGCAATTCAACCGGAGGGGGGGGAGGGGGCTGGCTTAGACTAAATGGCAATTTTGAATTTTGAAGAAGAAATAGGGTTAGGTTTGAAAGAAAAAGATAGATAAAGAAGTAAAATATTATCAAGTTACTATTTTATCCTCGTATGAAATATGTGGTTGTCATGAAGGAGAGCATGAGATAAAGAACTTTTTCACGGGATAAAATTCTCATATATAAGAGAAAATCTTAGTTTGGATATTAAATATATTTATTTTTTATAATAGTAAAGCAAGATGAATGTATTGGAATTATATTTACCAAAATATTTATAATCTCTTGTGTGATCAAGACTATTGGTGCTTTTTTTTTCACCTATCTTAGCTAACGTCAATATTAGATCTCAAACAACAACCTTAAATATATCCACAAAGCTTTACATGCTAGCATATTTAATTATCATTTTGAAATACCTTATCTTCAATTAATATACTTCAATTATTCGGAATTCTTATTTTGAAACAATGAAACCAAAAAAACATTTTTAAAAAAGTATAATTATCAAATTTTATAATTAAATAAAATTATCTTCAATTATATTTGAAGATTTTTCATTAATTCATTCTATGTTCTAGATGTACTCATGTGCCGTACAGTATGCCCATGACAGGCATAATAATTTCTACTTATAGTCATAATTAATTCATGATTCAACTACAATTTGGCCAAATATGATATTTTAAAATTTAAAAAAAATAAAAAATATTAAAAATTAAGAAAAAAAATGGATAACAGAAATTAAAATAATAAAATAAAAAATATGATTTTTTAAAATAATTTTAAATTTATTTATTTGAGAAATAAATATAAGAAATGCAGAAATAATAAAAGATGGTAAAAAAGATCACCACCATACAACTATAACAACATGAATAATTTATAAATAAATCATAAAATTTATGCTAGTTAAGAATAATCAAATATTTCTGATTCAATTCATTTTTCAAAAACTAATTCAAAAAATTATTTGAACTAGAAAATAAAAATAATTATTTTTTAAATAATTTGGAAAATATTGTAACTAGGTTTCTGCAATATTTAAGGTGGGGAGAGGTGATGGGTGCCTTGAGTGTGTGGTTAGCGGTTAATTGTCGTGGAGCCCATTATGTACTATGTGGTGGATGAAGTGCCGTGATCTTACGGCGAGTCCATGTCGGGAACTAATTAGTTTGCAGCGGTTCTCCAACCCAAGAGAAACCCATCGCTCAGCCTCGGTGTTAGAACCAAATGTCGCGTACTTTTATACTAATATCTTGGATGCTGAATTTATATTGTGAACCATGGTGTACATTTTGCGATTACCGCAACAATGGGAGCCGTTGAAGGAGAATCCATTGGAATTCCTCTCCAGTGTTGAGGCCACCAGTAGACAGAACAATTAAATATTACATCAAAAAAAAAAAAAAAAGATGAATCAGTACGATCTGGACCATCAATAGGGTCTGTTGATGTCGTACATCATGACGTCAGGGGCTATAGAAGGTAAAAGTAATTAATAAGGTAAATTGATGAAGAGCCGAAACCAATTTAATTTGATACAAGAAAATTCACAAGCAAGAATAGCACCATATATTTTATGGCATGAGAAAAGCACCACGTCAATGGCGTAGTTTTAAATAGATATGGTCTTATAGCTAGTTGCCAAGCTATAGTAACACATTTTAGTGCTTCTGCAGAATCACCACAAACTTCCATGTCCATCTTTTGTTCACAATCCATGGCCATATATATAGATAGCAGATGAACCAACAAAATAAAGAAAAAAAATCGATAGAACTGGCCAAGAAACATCACAATTCTGATTGCAAATATGCAAGGACTTATACGTCTTACTCTTCCACAGTAGTTTAATTAAAGTAAATCATTTGATCATGTTATAGTGCAAACTGTGAGTTTTTAGTGTTATAGTATCCCCGGGCCTATGGCATGCTTAGGTACGCTGAGCACATATGATTGTAAGCATACAATAGATAATTTTAGAAAATTCTTTCCTACCTAGTATACAAGGAAAAATGTAACATGACAGCCAATGAGATCTTTTTTTTTTTTTCCTAGCTAACTAAAAAAGAAAGTCAATTGATTATTTTAAATGAGGAAAGTTGTTAATTTTGTTGATCCCCTATATCTAATATATTTTTTATTAGTATTCATATGTGTCAATCCTCAAATCAATAAGATCAACCATAACCACAATTATCAAATTAAACCTTGTTGTATTCATTTGGAATCAATTTTATGGATCTTTATTTGTCGAGCATCTATTAAGGATTGCTTTTAATGTTATTTCATACAACAGAAAACATCATGGAATTCAAGAACACCAAAGCTGAATTAATTTATGATTTTTGGCAAATCATTTACTGCGGATTTATAGTGCAATTATCAACTAAAAATTATATAATTTTGAGACTTTTGTCCAAACCAATACTTGAAATGAGAAATAAGTAGACAAACTAATGATATTATAATAGAATATTGAGTGGCATATTAAAAATTAAGCAAGCGAGTATAATGATCTTATGAAGTAAACGAATTGGATTCAATTTCAAGGCTCAAGGCAGAACGGCAGTAACACCCTCCAAACTCGTGTCAAAACATTAATTATATCCATACATGGGATATATCATGGTAGGGCCGAGCAGATAATGATAAAAATACTGGTCTTTTTCAAAAGCCTCTCCATACCAACAACGCGATGCTTTATACGGTGCTCCAGGTGCTGCAACGGTACTCTTTATCGCGTGCCTTTGAGTTTCACCATCGCTCACAGTGGAACACACTTGACTAGCTCAGGCGTGCTCGATGTTTGCCGAAAGGGGCCCCACCTGAAAAGTTTCCTTCGTACTAATCCCTGTCGCTACCTCGTTCCGTCCACTACCCAAGCTCCATTACGTATATCCAGCCATACACAAGCGGTGCCGACATGTATGGTTCTTCTTCGCAGCGCCACATAATTATTCCTATCTTTAGTCTTTAATTAAACAATTCTTTTCTAAGGTAAAAAAACTTTGGCCAAACGTTGCGAACGCACCGTAGCCATGAATTTGTGGATATTTCTCAATCTCTCAATTCCTAGCATATGCTATACACTTGAATATTACTATTTACTGAAGTTAAATTTTTGTTTGCAATTCTTTTAAAATTGTAATAAACTTGGATTGTTTTAACTCTCCTGTAATTATAACATTCGACCAGCTTTTCTTTTGAAGCTCTCTAACTACTCATTTTATTCTTATCGTTGTTCGCTTGTGATCCATCGTTGTCCATTAAACATTAACGAGAGATGGTGACTTAAAACGCCGTTAATTAATTAGACACGGTACTATTGTTTGCAGCTCTATAATAAGAAATAAGATGGTTCACCGAAGCGTGTAACTTTTAGATTCTATTCCCACCCCATTCTCATCATCATTGGATCTTGCTCGCTACTTTTCTCATGGAGCAGCCCTTGCTCTCCAATCCCAACATCTCCACCACCCCATGCGGTAGTTCTACAACCAACTCTCCTACAGCTGAATCCTCCCCTGCTCCTTCCACCACCCTCACTGGCCTCGCCTTCGTCGTCATCCTCGCATCCCTCTCCGTCTGGGCAAACCTCGAAGCCGGCAAAGGCTTCGACATATCCATCCTCAACGCCGCCCCCGCCGGCACTCTCGCTGCCCGGCGCTTCGATCTCCTCTTCGTCTCCAACGGCCGGGCCGCCCGAATTCTCCTGAATGCCAGCGAATCCGTGGAGCGCATCCTCTACCCCAACGAACTGTACCCTCGCAAGCCGGTACGCAGCGTGACCCTCCGCCTCGCCAGCCACGACCTCAGCGAGGCCGTCACGCTTAGTCATGGAGACGATCCCCACCTTCCCGGTGACTTCGTGATTCATGTGAGCCCGAGTGTGATCGCCGAGGCCGATCCGGGGTCGGCGTTGGCCTCGGCGGTGCAACGGGCCATGAGTCGCGTCTGGCTCTGGGACGGGGGCGGCGTGGCGCCCAAGTGGCTCGTGGACGCCATGGTGGAGTACCTTAGCTCGTCGGCGGGGTTCGCCAGTGACGACGCCGTTCCACTCCGATCCGGTGGTTCGTGCTGGGGAGAGGAGGACCCGGCTAGCGTTGCACGATTTTTCAAGTACTGCGAGGAGAGGAGGCGTGGGTTCGTGGCGCGGTTGAATCGAGCCATGAGGAAGCACTGGAACGAGATGATGGTGGACGTAGCGTTGGGCTCATCGTCTCAACGGCTGTGCTTGGCCTATCTTACGAGGCCACGTCAGCGAGGGGAGGTCTCGGGCAGTACAAGGTCCGTGTTGGGACTGAGCCAGGCCATGTGAAAAATTGATGGGGAGGGGTTTGAAATCATCCGTGTGGTGATGGTATGTGAGGGAAGGATTGGGTCGGGCTTCCCGGGGGTCGGAAGTATTATTGGTAGGAGATGGGGACCCCGGGAACCAGGAAGTCCAATCAATTACTTTAGCAGGTCTGCATATTTATGGCCCTGTAATGAATGCGTTGGCTGCATTGGATGCATGGTCCAACTTATATGGTCCCATAGTGTTTTTTTTGGTATTGTTGCTAGATTCGTGGTTTATGTCCTGTTGCGTTGTCTGATGTTTAATCTCTCATTGTTCGCTAAATAAGTAATCCACTTGCCGGAAAGTGCAACATATGGTCAAGCACATTAAGTGCAAATATTGTCATTTGCTTTGCTATATTCTTCTTGTAGGTGATCTATCTGGAGCAAGTTAATTCAGTTTTAATTTTTTCTTTCAAAAATTTTGTTGCTGATCCACTTCTTGGTTTTCTTTGTTCTATATATTTGATTGACGGTGGCACCCTGCCAACCACGGATAAAGTGGAGAACAGAGTGGTTGTTAATATTGAGTAAATTATAAAAATATTCTTAAGATTTATGTTTACTTTATTTACATTCAATAATTTGTAAAATTTACTTATATCTAATGAAATGAATGGCGTTAGTGAAACTGTTTTACTTATATGAAAAGTCAAAATTGCTTTTGAGTGGAGACTAGTATGCATACACTTTCTTTTGTCTTTTTGAATTATTTTAAAGATTATGTTGATCATTTTTAAATTTTTTCTAATGTGGCACTTAAATCTCATTTAAGGTTAATGATTTAATTAACATTATGTGAAGTTATGGGTTAAAGTATTAAATAAAAATAAATATTTTAGATATAAACATAGATTTTTCAAATTATTGGATGTAAGTATAATTTACCCTTAATTTAGAAGAGGGTTGTAATTTAGAAGAGGGTTGTAATATTCATTCAAATTTTTAGTGTCATTTCATATTCTCAACTATCTATATAAATAGAGTTTAATTGTAAGAATGTAATAATGTCAAACATTAATAATATAATTTAATTCCTATAAATAAGATTTAATGTGATTTTTTTATTAATCCAAGATTTGAATTTAATGTCTGAAAGATTGTTAAGTAGGAGGACACTGGCATAGAAAAACTTATTTATGTAGACAATCTCAAATGCTAAGGAATTTTCTCTCAGTTTCTACTTTATAATATATATTAGATTCTGTAAAGAGATAATGATCAAATTTATAGTTGGAGTCTATGATCCAGCAGTACCTTTTGGGAGGGCATATCCATGACAAAAGCTAGCTAGCTAGTTATCAGAAATATATACGATCAAGATGTGGGATGCTGTGCAACCTGGTTCCTCGTTCAACTCAAAGTGTGACTAGTGTAACGAGAAAGAGAATCTTGAAATCATTTTGTTTTATAAAAAATCCATCAATAAGTATAATCCATGAACAAGAAAATAATTATTACACAAAAGTGACTTGTATGATGAGATGATATAACATATATACAGTTTGTTGCAGATGAAATTCATCCTGGACCAGAGACGTTGGAGCATGATGAAGCCCAACGAGTCCATAGTGGCTGGACGTACAAAAAAAATCTCCACCAAAGGTGGCTCTGATGGAGATCCTTTGACACTAAAGTCAGATTTCTTGCAACAAGAGGAGAAGAGCGAGTATATTTTTTTTTAAGAGTAAGAGGAGGCATATCTTTTGGGATTTCCTGTTTATCTTTTTATAGATAAGATTGGAGCCATAGGAGAATATGAATAGTCGAAGATATTTTCTCCCATTAAATGTTCTCGTGAGTTGTGCCTAGCAGTATTGTCTCATAGCATATGGGGAGCCACCCATATTGATCACTGTCGTAGGCGTCAAAAATAATTACTTAACTCATAATTATATAGATAGAATGAGTTGAGATCATATCCACATAGATCGTATTATTTGCATTTGAGAGATTTAGATTTAAGTTAAAAGTAGGATAAAAATTAATTAAAGACTAGTCTTTAAATAAAAGAGCAAATAAATTGAGACTAATTGGTATTAAGTATGAGGATGGATTCTCAGAATCTCAATTGCTTTCTTGTTAGACAGCTCATATCCTTCTTAACATGCCTTAGATTGATATTTAATTAATAAAGATATAAACATGCCTTAGATTGATATTTAATTAATAAAGATATAATCTATTTTAGAGAGCATGGTCTGTTCTTTAAAGTTATAGGTTAGTCAAAATTGTTTAGATACATAAGCCAATAAATTTGTAATCAATTTTCAAGCATAGCCTATCTTACTAAGTACAGATCGTATCTTTAGATCGCGATCCATCTCTACGGAGTCATAGGCTATTCAAAGACTAGGATCTCATGCAAAATAAATAAAAGACATAAATAAGATGCACGAAAACCCAAGTCTTTTATTGCACGATAAGAAAAAAATACAAAAGATGGAGAAATAAAAATACTGTTATTACAAGTATTCCAGTGATTTTCTAAGACGTAGAGAACTAGCTGGCCATGGGTAGATTCTTCACTGCAATCTGCATCTTGAATTCTGGAGATTCTTTGCCACAGACTTAGAAAAGAGATCAAAAGTATGAATAAATGTTTGGTAGAGAAAAGGGCTTAGAGTTTTTGTTGTTTAGAGGATGGAAGAAGAAAGAAGGAAGTGGCTAGGTTTTGAGGAAGGAGGTGGCGTGTGATTGGAGGCTTTGGAAAGGAGAGGGAGAGAGGGGTGGCTTGATTTTAGATGATCCCCACAAGGGGGAGTATTTTTTTGAGGAGGAGGGCTAAGGCTTTATTTATAGAGTGGAGAGTGGGGTTTAGGGTTTAGAGGCATGGAATACTTTGGAGCGACACTAATCCTTCTCTAACTAGGAGTCTAGGGGCGGTTGCTTGATGGCGTGAAATAAGGGATGCATGAAAGAGGTTGGGCATGGGATTTTTGGTGGAAGAAAGAAGAGGCACATGAGGAGTTTTAGCATGAAAGAAAGAGGAGTTTGTTAGGTTTTGGGATTTTCTAATATGACACCAATTAGAGAAAAGAAAGGAAGTTGGTTAGGGCGTGTAAGAAAGAAAGATTGTTGAGGAGCGGGCATGAATTATTTTTGTGCATGAGAAGTAGTTGGTGTGCACTAAAAAGAAAGATGGGAGGTGTGAAATTAGTTTGGGGCATTGGAGACTCTAGAATTTCATGAGAAGAGAGGTAGGAGCATGAATAAGGACCCTTAGTTCTTCATATTGTTTTTTCTCCATTGATTAATAAGTAGTATTCACACTGGATCTTTATGAAGAGTGATCTTTTAATCCGAGGTCTTGAGATTTAAGTTGTGTTCATACTTGGTTCCATATAAAAGATTATCCTTTAATCTAGACCCTTCAATCTTTAGCTCGTATCTTATCTCTTCATGAATAAGTCGTGTTCATACTTGAAGAGGAGTTGGTTGTCTAGTTTCCTCAAATTTGATCTGACTTGAGTCCAATTTGAATCGTATAAACCCAAACTCCCAATCACCTATAAACTAAAATAGAGAGCATCAAATTCTTAATAAACAAAGAGTAATTAAATAAAATTATATATCTCTAGTAACTTAATTCAAGTGTTCATCATATATTTATAGCATAGGCTGATAAGGGGCAGCTGGATGGTGTGGAGAGCTTATTTTACTCATGATTATCTTCATTTATTAATGGAGTGATGTGATGAGCAATAAAAAGACCTCACGGAGGCTAATAGCCGAAGCTGACAATGGAGGTTGAAGCCAGGATCAAAGGTCAAGGATTGGAGGCTGAGGTGGGATCGGGCATGTGTGGAGATCATAAGCCTTTGTGGGCCAAAGTTAAGATGCAGAGGTGCCTCTCCTTGCCACCTTTGATTTTTTCTTTTTCTCATTTTTTTCTCTATCTTATTATGCTGCTCATGGGGAATAGGATGAAGGAAAAGAGGCAATTAATGCCTTTGTCAGATCCAGTTCAAAAGTCCTTCCCCATGTCTTTAACTAATACTAAAATATCCACAATAGGAGTCTGGGAGGGAGAAAGAGAGAGAAAGTTATAGAGCCCCTTTTTATTCCTCATGATGTCCTTAGGAACTGTGCCCGACCTTTAGATTTTCTAAAGGTCAGAAGGTGGTATCATCTCACAACAAATGGAGGGGGCTGTTGTCTTTGTTAATGATGTGGGCAGACAATCATAAAAATTATATGGCCTTGTTCATGGCCACCTTTATTATTAAATGGAGTGATATGACCACCCTCTTTAATTGTAGAATGGGGCCTTCAAGGAAGAAGCCATAATCGTAGCATCCCTAAGATCGAGGTGCTCTTTGGGTCTATGTCCGATGTCTGAGTGTCATGTCTGGACCAGTAGTCATGGACTCGACTGAAATAAGGATCGACTGTCGGGACCAAAGCGATCAGTCGAAGTCAGGATCAGTCTCATAAACTATAGGAATGTTTAATAGGTAGGGATCGATAAGATTCGATGTGGAGACTTCAATCAGATTACGTTAGATGACTTCTTGGATAAATATCTCACTGTTCTGGGATGGTGTGTCTTCCGTCAGGATTGTGCTCATTATTCTTCCTCTGACACTATAATAATATTCCTGCATGTCCCCTGTCATGACTCCCGTTCCGTTCTGTGTCTTCGATGTAACTGAGGTGCCACCCCCCAACAAGAGTCATCCCTCTCCAAAGTGATGGTTTGATATAGTCATTGAAGTGATATGTGATATAGTCATTGAAGAAGAAGCTTGAGTCGCATTATCTCTTGGATCGGCATCTGAGATTTGGTAGTTCGACTTCGACCTCAGTCATGCCCGTCTTCGGTACAGTCGGGGTATTACCCCCAATAGTTTTGATATTATTTGTTTCTTCTTTTCTTAGGTATTCTTTTGGAATACCTAGTCGGTGAGCTTTCAAGTCGGCCATCAATGGAATTCAAACAATACTCAAGATGCATTACATTAGATGAAGCCGAAGGTACCATCTTCTATTATTTTGTAGTGGCCGAGATATTACCCCCCAACATATGCCCTCCTACTCGTTGGCCTAAGCTGGGGCTAGGCCTAGGGAGTATGAATCAATATTTTGCTCCTGAAGATACGAGTCGGCCCTTGATTTTTCAAATAATACGGCATATCTATCATGTGACTTGGGCAGTCCATAGCTTCGACCTATTTTCTCTAGTTTCGTTGGTTGATGTGACACCTTTTGGTTTGTGGTTCGTTGTCCCTACAAATGGTCCAGGTTTGAGTCTTTTGAGCTTGATGGCTTGACATAACATGGTTTGACATGACTTAGTGCTTAGGCTTGATTTGGAAGGGGGCATGCAGAAGTCTACCATCAAACTTTTCATATAGAGTAACCAAAATGAGTGTCGGTCGAAGCTTGAGTCTGGGGATGACCGAATTGGGCCCATGGATGATCTCTTGAGAGGGGACGACATTGGAAGCTTTATTATGCAGTCTTTGAAAGAAATCCTTTAAGTCGCACTGTGGTCACTGCTGCTTCCCAAGTTTGGCTCAAAGAATATGGTATGGTACCCTTCGAGATTTGCCGAGAGCTTTCACTCCCTCCTTTTGCCGATGCTTTGAAGGCTTTTGATATGAACCTTTTGACATGACGGAATGCTTTGATAGCCAAGGTGTGATATCACGGTGCATATTATAATTTCTTATCAGAAGGGAGGTTTCCCATTTAGTATTTGGAACTTGACCGTGATGTCGCCCCACTCCCATCATGATGATAATGATGATGATGACGATGTCTGCACCAGCAATGGCGAGGCCCATCAGATACAACATGTGTATCTGGAGCATGGTATGCATGGTTCTATTATTGGTGCATGCCCATCACCTCCCAATCGCTTCTCACTGGGTTCGGACATAGCAGGTGTGGTTGTATCATGGGTCATGCAAATAGGTCCTTGCCAGTGGAGGACCGTCGGGCAGCATTGCCGTTGGTGGGCAATAATTTGGAGTTCCATGCAGGCATATTGGAGAGCTTCGGTGAGTGCCTTTGATTCCATCTAACGCTGGGTGCAGGGGTCGGGAGAGCGGTGATGTCCATGGGCGGCTTCGGCACTTACCGAAGTTGCACGCACAGAAGGTACTTCGATGCTGGGAAAGATACGCAAGAGGTCTTGGGCATCCAGATTTGGAGATGATTGGCATTGTCGGAGGCTCGGACATGCATGCGGGAAGCACGGTGCTGCTTGGGACCAGTTTCGATAGTGCCTACTTCGAGATTGCAAAGAGGGGGCTCTGGTGCTTTCAAATGGGTGCCGAAAGAGACTTCAGCATTATCAAAGGGAGGCTTTGGTGCTGTTTGGGACCGATCCTACCGATAGACTTCAGTGCGGCCTAGGATCAGTTTCGATGGCAAGCTTTTCTGATTTTGGCACTGTTGTGGACTGAATCGACCGATCAGGCTCGGCAAAGCCTAAGATTGGCCAGTAGACTTCGGCGTGGCTGGAAATAAGGTATGCAAAGGGGGACATTGGAGATGGATACCTAGGCAAACTCAGTGTTGCCGATGATGAGGCAAAGGGGCCGAAACTCGGGAGCCCAGATCTGGGCTGAGTCGATGTTGCCGTAGGGGAATCGATGTTGTCTGAAAGTGGGTTCATGGGTGGTCATTCTTGGTACCACCCGAGATGGATCGAACAGCAGGCATCGGTGTTGCTGGATAGGATTGCCAGGTCAGTATGTAAGATCTTAGGATCGGCCCTACCGAAGGTGTTCGGTGCTGCTCAGGGTTGAGTCGGCTGGGTGGGGCCCCAGGTTTAGGCACCACACGAAGAGGGGCTTTATCAGTGGGCCTTATCAGAGATGACGCGGGTGGTTTGGATTGCACCAAAGTGTGTGGGTGCATCAGAATGCTTCGATCCCGTGGATAGGGGTGTCGGCCACATCGGAGGGAGATGGGCACACGGGAGACTGGGTTTGCCAGTAGATAACTTCGATAGGACCTGCCTTAGTATCGAAGTCAAGCTAGGCTCGTATCGAGCAGTTTAGGGCTTCAGGTGACATTATAGGCTAGACTTACTTCTGCCTGCGCATGCAAGGGAGATGTGGTTGCCCCCGATGGCTTCGATGCCGGCAGGGGTGCACGCAAGAGGAGGCTAGAGGGCCTACTTCGGCCGATCTTACCTCGATTGGGTGCAAGGGAGGGGCATGGTGGCTCGCTAATAGTCTTGATGCCGGTGAAGATCGGGTGTGCAGGCAAAGCATGGTCGATCATGGGGGGTCCATGATGTTTGGCCTCGGCATCATCCGAGGCACACGTGCATGGAGGAAAGTTTGGGGCTATTGAAGGGCTGATTTAGCATCGTTGGGTGTGTGTGCAGGGAGCACGGCTCAGACATTGAATAGGGGGGTGCATATGCAGACTTCATCCATGCTGAGGTGGGTCCTGGACTATGAAGAGATTAGTAAAGAGGGACTCTAGTCCCACTATTCTTTCATTGACACTCCTTTATAGGTTTTTGTATAAATCTCTGACACTAGTGGATGGAACGTGGGTGATGCTGTCGTATAATGTGATTTTTTGTTTAGAGAGCGGTGCGGGTTTCATCACCTCAGAATTTCTCATCACCTCATGAACCGAACACCTCTCTTGCACTTTTACTTCATCCTAAGACCTTTCTTCTTTGTGAGGTATGGTCTACCTCGGCCTCAAAAATCTCAACGGCTTTAGCTTCATGAATTTCAAGGATTTCCAAAGAATGCCAAGGATCCGGAGGTCCCCACAGGATCTCGAGGATCTCAGGCACTTCTCGAAGGACGTCAGAGATCCATAGGTCCCCACAGGTATTGGTAGATCCTCACAGGGTTGTTGGGAAATAGGTAGTTTAAAGCATATATTTTTTAAAATTTTTATAGCGGAAGCAGTATATTAAATTATTAAATCTTCTATACATACTTTAGATCAGATCTAAACTATATTGCTAAGGATCTATGACGTGAAAATATTGCACAAAAAAAATTGATCTAAAAGAAAATACTGCATCGATCGTATTGATGCCCTGATCAGATCTAACGGTTAGATCTGATTCGATGAGTTCAAACCCATTACCTGATCATGGGTCAATGATCTCTACTACTAATGAATGTGGTAGAAGATCTTTTCTGATGTCGAGCAGCCGCATAGTATGTCCGATCTCTACAGGTGGTCTACTCGAAGTACCGAACAGATCATCCTTTCCGAAAGTACTAGCTCGCGATGAAGGCTCTGGATGGCTGATGGAGATTCTTTTCATTAGATCAAATGGACACCTCTAGATTAAAAGAAGGATCTTTTCAAGAAGGAGATGGTGTGGAAGAAGAAGAACAAAACTCTTTTTATTTTTCTCTCTCACAAAATAGGAACTAGGAAACCCTAGAACCCCCACCCTAGATCTCACACCCCAA
The DNA here is from genome assembly GCF_000442705.2 of Elaeis guineensis. Classification (NCBI taxonomy): domain Eukaryota; kingdom Viridiplantae; phylum Streptophyta; class Magnoliopsida; order Arecales; family Arecaceae; genus Elaeis; species Elaeis guineensis. The sequence continues at coordinate 93,506,434 of NC_025999.2, read as the reverse complement.
AGAGGATCTTCTTCCGCTTTTTCTCATGCACGGACACCCATCCCTCTCTCTTAGATTTCTCATGCACTCTCTAAGATTTTCTTACACCAAATCTAAAGTTATTTAGTGCACAAAAATCAGTCCTTTTTAAAGGTGGCATCCCATGTAGAGTTTGGATAATCTGGTTTAGCTTCAAACAGCCTTTGATCTTATCATGAATTCAAATCAAATTTAAATTTTATTTTAAATCAAATTTAATCCACATATAAGGAACTCAGAAAGGATGGCGACACAACTCAGATTGGTGTAAAAAACATCACGCAAAAAATTCATATTACGTATGAGAAGAAGGCTGGTCGGCGGTTAGGTAGAGTTCCATAAAACTTAGACTCTTATTCTAAGTTTGATTTCAAACCAATTTGAACTCAAACTCAATCTAACAAAATTTTAATCTAAAGAGGATCAAAAGAAGGCATCACACACCTTCTAAGTATAAAAAATTCCAATATAAAAATCAGTCGCATGCGTGAAGAAGAGATGGGCGAAGGTAGAAGTGGCTCAAGGGGTGTTTTTATTCCATTTGAATTTGAACTTGTGTTCTTATCTAATTAGGTTCTTGATCCAACCAAATTAGGTTAAACCCAATTAGATTATCTGATCTAATTAGATAATAAATAATCTCAATTAAATCTTAATCAAATTAAAAATTAATCAAGCTCGAATCAAGAATCGAACATCTTTAACGATTAAGTCATTCAATAACCTAATCAGGTTAAACCAAATTGAATCCAATTCAATTAGATTTAATCCAAACCTTAATACTTAACTAAATTAAATTAATTAATAATCTAATTATTAATCAATCCTCTTATAATTCATCAATAATTAATAAATTAATTTATTATAATTTTTACATAAAATTAATCATCAATCGAATTGATGATTAAACTCTAGAATAATTTTCAATCGTTGATCAGCCACATGATCAGTCAGAAACTTCTTTTGAGTATGATCTTATAGATTCGAATCTAAGTCGATAGTATAGGAATGATCTTTCTATACCAATCAAAGTGACCATCTAGTAATGGTATCCGACGTCTGGATAGGTCGAAAGATTGCATAGCATCATTCTAGAACCTATTGGCATATGATTACCATATAATTCATTCTTTTGACCCTAATGCTCAAGGTGACCTAGAATTTTACTGTCAAATCCAGATTTGTTAACCACATTATGTCTCTACCTTTCAAATCCATCATATGGATTATCCTGATTAAGATTTTACTAAATTGAAACACACTGATGCATTAACTCCTTATTCGGAGGGATCAATTTCATCTTGACTCACACACTGACTTCGCAAGTACTTGACTGTATCCAAAAATCTTTCATCACTGAATTAGAAATTTAAATAGTCTGGCACCAAAGCACAGTGAGTTGCTTACAAGTCACCATGGTGATCTCAGATTGGAGGGATACTTATATCCATATCCTTCACGAGCTACTCTTGACAGCAGAATGCCTAGTAGTTGGTCATGTTCAATGAGATGTACTCCTACATCTCACTTATATGTCATACCGGTGTCTTCATACTACTTGGTTATGAGGACAACCAACACATATGATACACAATGGTCTATACTTGATAAACATTACCGGTCTAGTAATAGTATATCATTAGATCGTGAATTTAAATTTAAGGACTAAACAATATATTCTCCTATATCGATTAGGATAATCCTAAGGACTTCATCACAACAATTAAAGTTCATTAAAAAAATGTACACTACTTTATGATGAAAAAGTTAAATAATAAATTTATTAATTTATCAATTCATATATATTTATATTTTTTAGCACAACTGTCAGTAGACTGACGATTGATTTTGGGACATAATTCCCAACAAGGATCTCTTTTTGTGGTGCCTTGGGTATTGGTGCTTTAAACACCTTTTTCGTAATGAAGCTAGTTCTTCTAAAAAAATAAATTTGTATGTACTAAGTTCAAGTGACCCAAGGTGAGTGCTGAAGCATATGTATGGTGGGTAGCGCACAATCGAGAGTTGATGGGACAAGGGACAATGTGGCATCTTTTTCATCATAAACCTCCTAAGGCATGTGGTATGGAGGCAACAAAGATGCTGATGGGCTCTGTGCAGAGGGCAGGTCCCATGATATGGGGAGTAACTTCAGCGCCATCTGCCGGTGACTTTGGTAGTCATAAGAATGAGGGGAATCTTAAGGCGTCTCCCTGTGGGAGACTTCGGCTTTGCCAATGAGGATTTTGTGAGTCTTTCAAAGCTTGTTTTCCCCTCCAGCTGGGATTGCTTGGCCCTTATTTTTAGGACTGATCAAAATAGTTCTAGGTGCTGCCTCCTGTTGGGAGATGCTGGGGCAACCTGGCCAAGAGTTTGGAGGTTTCTACAGGGCTTAAGCTCATGGTAGGCAGCTCCGATGTGGCTCGAGGCTAGATAGTTGGCGCCGCTGGGGATCGGGGCGGCCACTGGTCTTTGTGCTAGTTCAGGACTTGATCCACCAGCGAGTAGGTTCGGTCCTGCTTATGGATAAACATGAAGATGCATGTGCAGAAAGTTTGTGAACAATCACAACCCAACAAACACATGAGCTTTTAGACTGAGGTTTTCAGCATCACAAGAAGTAGTCTAATGCTGAGGTGTGGGTCGACGTTGCTGGACATACGGAAGATGCACAGAAAAACCCTTCGGCCAGGATCGCATGCTTTGATCAAGCATATGAGAGGAACAAAAGAAACTTTGGTTCAATGAGTATATCAAAGGGGTTTCAGACCTACAGAGATCGGCCTTGGAGCCGTCCGAAACACGACGCTCATGTAGAAACTATGGGATCTCCTATCCTACCAAGTGGTGGGGTTTTCTGGCTCTCACTAAAGAGAGGTCTTCACACGCACTCCCACTAAAGAGTGGGAGCTTTCAGATGTGCTCCCACTGAATAATGGGGGCTTCGACTGCTCTTCCACTAAGGAGCGTGGGCTTCGACTGCTCTCCCACTAAGGAGTGTGGGCTTTGCTAGCTCTCCCATTAAAGAGTGAAGGCTTTGGCTACACTCCCATAGAGGAGTGGGGGCTTTACTGGCTCTCTTACTAAAGAGTGGAGGCTTCGGCTGCACTCCCACAAAGGAGTGAGGGCTTTGTCATCTCTTTCACGAAAGAGTGGGGGCTTCAGCTGCGCTTTTATGGAGAAGTGAAGATTTTATCGGCTCTCCTACTAAAGAGTGGGGGCTTTAGCTGTACTCCCATAGAGAAGCGGAGACTTTACCGGCTCTCTCACTAAAGAGTAGAGGCTTCGGTTGCTCTCCCATTGTGGCATAAGTGGCCGTTCATGCCCTCCTTCTGGTTTGGGTTTGAGCTTTTGCTAAATGCTCAAAGATTTGTTGCTTTATAAGAGAAAAATAGAATAATAGAAGAAGCTTAGATGTCTATTACCATAGAAGTTATGAGTTCTGTTAGAGAGCTCTTGGGTCCTGTTTGACTCCTCATTAATTGCTTTGATTTGCACTTGAGCTTTACCTCAATTTGGACTTATTTTTTTTTCTTTGGATTGACCTTATTCTGAAATTTGGATCGGTCAGGTTCTGTCTTTGGATTGGCTTGTTTCTGGACTTTGGATCAGTCTGTGTTTGACTTTGGATCGGTCAGGATATGACTTCAGATTGACCAGAATCTGACTTCTGATCGGCTAGGATCCTAGCTTCGGCCACAGTCTTGATTTTAACTTAGGCTCCAGGCTTGATTTCGACTTTGGCTTCAGCCTTAATTTCGACTTTGGCTTCGGCCTCAATTTTGTTTTTGGCTTCGGCCTCGATTTTGACTTTGGCCTCAGCTTTAATTTCGACTTCAGTCTCGATTCTGACTTCGGTCTCAGCCTTGATTTTGATGCTCACAGGCCTGTAATTTTTTTTGAATGAAAAGAAAATAAAATAGAAAGTGAGGGCTTAAGAACCTCTTTTCAAAAAAATTTTGTGTAAGTCTTTTGAAGCTTGCTTCCTCTTCTGGCTGGGATCACACACCCTTCGTTCTGAAGCCTTGTTTCTTCTGAAAGCCGGCAGAGGGGGTTTGCAACACTACCTTCGGTGGCTACCACAAAGCATGATTTTTGGGTAGAGCTTGTGTCGGCGGGCGTGTCTCAACGTCAAGACACCTCAAGGATTCTCTCCTCAACAATATTATGATAGGTTGCGTGCTCTTCTCCAAAATTGGGTATAGGTCCCTTCCTCTAGTGCCAATCTATTGTAGATGAAATTCATCTCAGATCGAAGATGCTGGAGCATGATGAAGTCCGACGAGTCGATGGTGGTCGGACCTACAAGAAAAATCTTCATTAGAGGTGGCTTCGATGGGAGTCCTCCGACACTCAAGTCAGATTTCTCGCAATAGGAGGAGAAGAGCGAGTATATATTTTTTTAGAAGAAGAGGAGGTGTACCTTTTGGAATCTCCTGTTTATCTTTTTATAAGTGAGATTGGAGCCGTGGAAGAACATGAATAGTCAAAGATATTTTCTCCATCGAATGTCCTCGTGAGTTATGCCTAGCAATATTGCCTCATGGCATATGGAGAGTCGTCTATATTTATGGCATAAGCTGATAAAGGAGTCGCTGGATGGCGTGGAGAGCTTACTCCACTCATGATTATATTCATTTATTAATGGGGTGATGTGACGGACCATAAAAAGATCTCATGGGGGCTAATGGCTGAAGCTGATAATAGAGGCTGAAGCCAGGATCAGAGGCTGAGGATCGGAGGTTGAGGTGGGATCAGGCATGCATGGAGATCACAGGCCTTTTTGGGCCGAAGTCAAGATGCAGAGGTGCCTCTCCTTGCCACATTTTCTCTTTCTTTTTCCTCATTTTCTCTATCTTATTATGCTGCTTATGGGAAATAGGATGAAGAAAAGAGGCAATTAATACCTCTGTCAGATCTAGTTCAGAAGTCCTTCCCTATATCTTTAACTAATACTAAAATATTCACAACAGGAGCCTGGGAGAGAGAAAGAGAGAGAAAGTCATAGAGTCTCTTTTTGCCCCTCATGATATCCTTAGGAACTATCCCTGGCCCTTAGATTTTCTAATGGTCGGAAGGTAGTGTCGTCTCACAATAAGTGGAGAGGACAGTTGTCTTTGTTAATGATATGGGCATGCAATTATGAAAACGGCGTGGCTTTGTTCATGGTCACCTTTATTATTAAATAGAGTGACATGACCACTCTCTTTAATTGTAGAATGGGGCATTCAAAGAAGAAGCCACAATCATGGCATCCCTGGGATCGGGACACTCCTTTGGTCTATGTCCGATGTCTGGGTGTCATATCTGGACCAGCAGTCATAGATTCGACTGAAATAAGGATTAGCCGCCGAGACCAAAGCGGTCGGCCGAAGTCAGGATCAGCCCCATAAACTACAGGAATGTTTAACAGGTAGAGATCGATAAGATCCGATGTGAAGCCTTCAATCAGGTTACATTAGATAACTTCCTGGATAAATGTCCCATTGTTCCAGGACGGTGTGTCTTCCATCAGGATCGTGCTCATTATTCTTCCTCTGGCACTGTAATAATATTCCTGCATAATATTCTTGCATATCCCCTATCATGACTCCCCTTTCATTCTATGTCTACAATGTAATTGAGGTACCATCCCCTAATAGGAGTCATCCCCCTTCAAAATGTTGGTCTGATATAGTCATTGATATGATATGTGATTAAGAGTAAAGATTGGCCGCGGTATCCCTTGGATTGGTATTTGAGGTTTGACAGTTCGACTTCGACCTTGGTCATGCTCGTCTTTGGCACAGTCGGGGTATTACCTCCAACAGTTTTGATATTATTTGTTTCTTCTTTTCTTAGGCATTCTTTTGAAACACTTAGTCGGTGAGCTTCCAGACCGGCCATCAATGGAATTCAAATAATATGTAGGGTATATTACATTAGATGAAGCCAAAGGTACCGACTTTGATTATTTTGTAGTCACTGAGGTATTACCCCCCAACACAGCCTCTTAGCTTATCAGAGTGTGTATCACGGACTTGAGGTATGGTGCTTAACACGAGGCCTTGCGCCTACATTAGAGTCTAAATCAGACATTTCCTTCTTTGTTAACATCACCGTATGGGTTTAAAATTTTTGTTCTCCAAGAGAAAAAGTGAAATAAATAAAGCAATGAGTCTTTGTGCCAGTCAATTGGCATCCTTCCTTGCATTTGAGAGAGTCCCTGTTCGAAAACCAGCACATTTTCATTCCGATATGTCCTATCCTCACTCAAGAAAATTTGCTTTTTCTCCACTTTCTTTTTTTGAGCAAACGCACTCCATTTTCTAAACTCATGAGACCATTTCTTCACGAAGTCCCAATTAGTTCCAATCCTCTATTTATCTACTCTCTTGACTACAAGTCGATTCCATGAATAACTGCAGGGGCATCATACCATCCAGAGATATTCGTGGCTCATGATATGAGATTTTATTAGCCTCAACCCTTTTGTCTTTTTTTTTTTTTCTTGTTTTTGTTTTAATTTCTACGAACATAGGTGCTCATATCACGGTAATCACTCCCTCTTTGTATCGTCCTGCACAACATGTCACAACCATAGATACATAGACAAGTGGTGCTGACAGCTGTAGCGGTCGTTGCAGCACATTACAACCATGGAACTCATTCTTAGTTTTAGCCAAGCAACCCAAGTAGCCAACGTAGCCAGAAACTAAGATCTTAGTCACCATTCAAATTGCCAATATTGACGGCAGGGCATGAACTATCATTGCCTATCATTATCGTCCCTTATTCCCTCTCATTTTCACCTCTACGGATGATCAAAATAGCTTACCTCACTGTATAAGCAAGAGTAGATCTTCATTCAGGTCATAACCTTTTTTCTTTTAATGCCAAGGGAGGCACAGCCACCCACTTTAAAACTGAGAACCTACTGCTGTTTCAGAAATGAGCCATGCCATGTGAGAATCTGGAGGTGTGTGTATATATATATATATATATATATATATATATATATATACACACGTGTGTGTCTCTAGACACACACACACACATATATATATATATATACATATGTATATATACATATGTATATATATATATACATATGTATATATATACATATGTATATATATATATATATATGTGTGTGTGTGGGTGTGTGTGTGTAAAGTGGGCAGAATATATATATATATATATATATATATATGTGTGTGTGTGTGTGTGTGGGTGTGTGTGTAAAGTGGGCAGAATCGAGAAACTTGGTTGATGTAAAATTTGGAGATGTGTATATATATATATATATATATATATATATATATATATATATATATATATATATATATGTGTGTGTGTGTGTGTGTGTGTGTGTGTGTGTGTGTGTAAAGTGGGCAGAATCGAGGAACTTGGTTGATGTAAAATTTGGAGATGTCACTTTGTGGGGCGAGGACCAAGATTTTGTGGTCCTGTGGGAGCAGATCTATGAGGTGGTCCCAAAAGGGACCGTGGAATCTAATCTGCTATCCAAGTAGGTCTGCTCTATTTTGTGATGAATTGCTAGGCTACCTGAATTATTTGATTGTTTGATATTGCAATGTACATTTCTTTTGTGTCTCCCTAGATTTGGTTATGGACATTGCTTTTTGTATGATTCACACACTACACTATGTATCTGACATTTTGAAACATTTGAATAAGTTACACTACCTGTGCATGCTTGTTTAATTTTGGAAGATGCCATCCAGAATGAAATACTTGACATGGAGAACCCATGATGCATGTGGTGAAGAATGCTTCATGCCAATTATGAAATTAATTTATAGGATTACTCAATAAGGGTTGCATCTTTCATGTGAAAGAACGATTCTCCTTCACGCGAATCCACCGTTGGATAGTTCCTGGCGCAGACGGATAAAAAAAGAAGTTCTAAATGCTTCAAGAGCTGTATAGAGTATAATTTAATGATCGATATTGTAGAAAAAGATCAATCAATTTTTTATGAAAGAGATACAACCAAATCCAATCAAATCATCTTTATTCAACCAAGCACAATACGAATGCAATCAGATGGGCTGGGTTGCACAAACCGGAAAAAAGGGAAAAAAAAACTGCCTTGTACCTGATTAATCTTATGAATTTTTCACAACTACTATTGTGGCAAATTTAGACTATCCCTAGAGTGAGGTTTTCGGTTGTGGCTAGCTCTCGCTCGGGCATTACTCAAGTACGAGCTTTGATAGCAGATTGAAGGGATATTAGGTTGGCGAAATTTTTTGTACATCACGTGCGGTGTAAAAAATCTGACATGGAGTGCATCATCCCGTCTATTAGATTATATAGCCAGCACTTTCCAACGTATATTTAATATCTATAGTTTTATTTTTTCGTTTGAAATTTTGAATGATAAAAATTTTTCTTCTCTTCTGAAAGAATTATAACATTCTGCACTGGTATTATAGTATCCTGCGTTGAAATTATGATTTCATCATAATTTTTCACAGAATGTCATAATTATGATAAGAACATTTTTGTTTTTGAAAAATTTAAATATTAAATATCTCCAGTAAAATTATGACATTGAAAAATTATGACATTCTGTACAGAAAGTCATAATTTCAATGTAAAATGTCATAATATCGGCACAAAATATCATAATTTTTCAAAATGAATGGGATATTTTCGTAATTCAAAATTTCAAACGAAAAAGTAGAACCGTAGACATTAATTACACATTGAAAAGTGGTGGTTATGTGGCCCAATCGAATGAGATGATGTGCTCTACATCAAATTTTCTACACCGTGGGCGGTGTATAAAGAATTTCTCTGTTAGGTAGATGCCATGTTGATGTGGTATTGGGCCGATATTATGGCCCATGTAACTGTGCAGTCTGCTGTCCAGATGTTATGCATCGTCCTATGAGCCATTGCATAACACCGCAATTAAGGGGCACCTAGATTTTACTGGAGATATTTACAATATGTAATGGTTACAAACCAGTCTGTTCTATGAAGTCGTTATTAATACACAATGCTTATAGACATGTACTCTATATGTTTGAGTTGGATCAATCATCTGTGAAAGATTATCCTATATTCTGAGTCGGATCTTTGATTTTCTTATCTATTTTTAAGTAGAAGCTCGTTACTATCATGCAGATTTATACGAACATGTATTTAATTCTGAATCGGTTATTCATTGTGAAGTCCTAAATATTTATACAGGATCAAAAAAATTCAAATAATATTTTTTATTAAATTTTTTTGGATAAGATCCTGCATTATTACAAATGATATCGGAGCGGATCCGAGATTTACAACATCAGTTTATTAGACTGATCACGAGTTGATCGTGATGTTTATGAATGGATGCATAAATTTGGACCCTCGATCTAGCGACGATGCTAGAACTTAAATAGAAAAAATGTATTTAGTGCCACATCGATTATTCGTTGAAAATTTTTTGAATCATTGTACAAGATCGAAGAATTTAAATAATATCATTCGACTAATTTTTTTTGGATGAAATTTTAAATTATTATAATTATTATTGTTCAAAATTCAGCCAATAAGTTTGATTTAACTGATACGTGTATTTGATGGTTTATTCGAGAGTAATGTTCGTGTACGATGCTGAGGAATTTGAGAATACATAGCATGCAACTTCGGTTGCCCTTCTCCAAGGATGGCTGTAACTGATCAACTTGATCATAATTTAATTCAGACCAACCATCTTTCTGCCTGTTTGGATCATCGTGAATTATCTTAATGGAGATTGGCTCAAATAAGATTTTTTCTTTGTTTTGACCCTCACATTAAACAAGTTATTTAGATTTGGTCAGGCCATCTGGACAATGTATAGTTACTTGTTTCGGTTATCTTATAGTGGTCAGTTGCTTCACCATTAGCGTTTAGGTTTTGTATGGTAGTGGAATAAAAAAATTTGGCTTTGTTGGGATATACCGACGGACGACCCCGACGGACGACTCCGACCGACGACTCCGACGGACGACCCCAACTGACGACTCCGACGGACGACCCCGACCGACTCCGACGGACGACCCCGACGGACGACTCCGACCGACGACTCCGACGGACGACCCCGACCGACCCCGACGGACGACTCCGACGGACAACCCCGACGGACGACTCCGACGGACGACCCCGACCGACTCCGACGGACGACTCCGACCGACTCCGACGGACGACTCCGACGGACGACTCCGACGGACGACCCCGACCGACTCCGACGGACGACTCCGACGGACGACGCCGACGGACGACCCCGACCGACTCCGACGGATGACTCCGACGGACGACCCCGACGGACGACCCCGACGGACGACTCCGACCGACGACTCCGACGGACAACCCCGACGGACGACCCCGACCGACCCCGACGGACGACCCCGACGGACGACTCCGACCGACGACTCCGACGGACAACCCCAACGGACGACTCCGACGGACGACCCCGACCGACTCCGACGGACGATCCCGACGGACGACTCCGACCGACGACTCCGACGGACGACCCCGACCGACCCCGACGGACGACTCCGACCGACCCCGACCGACGACTCCGACGGACGACCCCGACGGACGACCCCGACAGACGGCTGCCGACAATATCCGACCGAAGGTGTGTCGGCCGAACCAACCCATGCTGTTCCCGACCGACCGAGTGGCCGAACCCATATTACCGACTCACTGTCGGGGGTGGCAGCCGACGTCCGACTTAAGCAAGACACCAGACCAACCGACGGTGCCTCCGGGTCATCACCCGACGTCTCGGCAGCCGAATACCGACGTATGATCGGTCAGCCCTCCCAAACGCCGTACGACTGCTAGAAACTGTCAGTCCTGACAACGGCATGCGGCACTGCCGCCTAGGGGCATTATCCCACCTAAGGCATGAGGCAACCCTAGTGATTTGACAGCCCCACGGCGATTTGACATCCTTACGGCGACTCTGACAGTCTTCAGTAAGTTGACAATTCTTCAATTGTCCACGCCATTAATGACGGCGCCATACCATGCTCCACTATATATATCGGGGAAGGCAACAGTGCTAGAGGTCTCTTCGAAACTCTTAGGCTTGCTCCCTCTCTCTCTCTTTCCCTCTCTCGTTGAGCTCCTTGTTTTCTTTTCACTGTTGCCCAGTCACTTCTCTGACTTGACCGTCGGAGGGTCCCCACCGGAGCCACCTCCGGTCAGTGTGGACTTCCTTTTTTGCAGGCGCTCGTTCCTGGCGACCAGACGACGAGGGGATTGGCCGCAACAGATTGGCGCGCCAGGTAGGGGGGATGACAAAGACAAGAGCTCAGCGATCGAGGGTCACCGGCTCGGCGAGGCGCTCTTCCCGTCGGGAAGAGGCCTCTCCTCCACCCTCCACGGCAGAACCAGCTCTCCGCACCCCGCGGTGACCACGGAGGCGCAGATCGCGGCGATCGTGCGACAGATGACCGTGCTGACGGACGCGATCAAAAGCCTTCAGCAACAGCCGGTCCAGCTGCCGCCATCACCGGTCGGACAACCGGCGGCACGTCCGATGCCCTCCAGGAGCAGCCACCGACGCCCGCGTCGATCTCCGTCGCCTCCGTGGGAGCACCTGCCACAGCGCTCCCACGGAGAGGAGGGGCGGCCGCGGCGTGACGCCCATCGGTCCCGACAGCATTCTCCCTCCCAGCTGGAACGAGCGAGGAAGGAGAAGCGACCGCGAACGCCATCCGCCTCTCTCTCGGACTCTTCTGGAGACTCCACTCCTGGGGTCTCCCAGCATCGACGGACAGACGACTACGAACGCAGGTTCGAGAAAATCGACCGTCGGCTCGCGCAGCTGCAGGTGGACGGACAGAAGTCTTCAAACGACGTCGACTTCCAGACCGTCTAACCTCTCTCCCGACTCATCATCGACGAACCGATCCCCAGTCGGTTCAAGATGCCGCACGTGGAGTCTTACGACGGCTCCACCGACCCAATCTACCATCTGGAGAGCTACAAAGCTCTCATGACGATTCAAGGGGCAACCGACGCTCTCTTTTGCATCGGCTTCCCCGCCACGCTCCGCAAAGCTGCCAGGGCCTGATACTCCGGTCTTCGATCGGGAAGTATCCACTCCTTCGGACAGCTCGAGCATTCCTTCGTGGTCCATTTCAGCACCAGTCGGAAGCCGCCACGAACCTCGGACAGTCTTTTCTCCCTCAAGCAGAGAGAAAATGAGACTCTACGACACTTCGTGACGCGATTCAACGCGGCCACGCTTGAGGTCCGGGACCTCAATGGAGACATGGCCATCTCGGCCATGAAATGGGGGCTAAGGACATCCCGGTTCACCTACTCCCTGGATAAAACCCTCCCCCGAACATACGCCGAACTGCTGGAGCGCGCGTACAAGTACATGCACGCGGACGAAGGAGCTTCCGACCGGCGCCTGACTTAAGGCACGGGCCAAAAAGAAAAATGGAAGAAAGGTCGGGCCCATGCTGAACCCAGCAGGCCCTCCATCGATAGACGGGTCTTGCCCCGACGACGGAGTCCGAGACCGACGCATCGCAGGTATGACTCCTACACCCCTCTCCCCGCTCCTCATGCGCAGATCCTGATAGAGATCGAAGGAGCGAAAAATCTACGACGGCCTCGGCCTCTGAAGGCAAAAGGCCCCGACCAACATGGCCGATCGTCGATCGCCGAATCAACGGCTCGATCACCGATCGTCGGAACCGACGGCCTCGGCCTCTGAAGGCAAAAGGCCCCGACCAACATGACTCGATCACCGATCGTCGAACCGACGGCCTCGGCCTCTGAAGGCAAAAGGCCCCGACCAACATGGCCGATCGTCGATCGCCGAATCAACGGCTCGATCATCGATCGCCGAAATCGACGGCCTCAGCCTTTGAAGGCAAAAGGCCCCGACCAACATGGCTCGATTGCCGATCGCCGAATCAACGACTCGATCACCAATCGCCGGAACCGACGGCCTCGACCTCTGAAGGCAAAAGGCCCCGACCAATATGGCCGATCGTCGATCGCCGAATCAACGGCTCGATCACCGATCGCCGAAATCGACGGCCTCAGCCTTTGAAGGCAAAAGGCCCCGACCAACATGGCTCGATTGCCGATCGCCGAATCAACGGCTCGATCACCGATCGCCAAATCAACGGCTCGATCACCGATCGTCGAACCGACGGCCTCGGCCTTTGAAGGCAAAAGGCCCCGACCAACATGGCCGATCATCGATCGCCGAATCAACGGCTCGATCACCGATCGCCGAAATCGACGGCCTCAGCCTTTGAAGGCAAAAGGCCCCGACCAACATGGCTCGATTGTCGATCGTCGAATCTACGACTCCGTCGTCGGCCTGATCGTCGAATCGCCGAACCAACGGCTCAATCTACGTCTCGATCGTTGAGGACACATCGGATTCTACGACGGAGATCGAAGGGGCAGAATATCTACGATGGCCCCCACCTCTGAAGGCAAAGGGCTTCGACTAATGCGGCTGGCTAACTTGCCGACTTAGTTTCGACTAAGAAGGGCAAAATGCCAAGATGACCGCAGTCGCATTCGCGACATACCGATCTGGTCATGACCGATCGAAGGATATTCGACTTGCCATCGTTTATCATACATCCCGACGCATACGTCCGACCAAGGGCTAGACAATGGATATTTGACTTGCCATCGTTATCCTATCTGAATACGTCGGACGCTACTCGACTATCAGATTCTGCGGAATGATCATGTCGACAAGCAACGTTCGGAGGTTGGCCGACCTCCGACCCGATGTGCATGCTCGACCTACAGTCGGGATGACCGATATTGGATCGTTCGTTGATGTGATCGCCAGAGTCAGGGCAAGAAAAGACGGAAAACCACTCCTTTCGTCCGAAGCCGTCGCCCACGTGTTCACGCGAGCCAACACGACATCGGGCTCAAGAGTGGGGGGGCAACTGTTGGGATATACCGACCGACGACCCCGACGGACGACTCCGACCGACGACTCCGACGGACGACCCCGACGGACGACTCCAACGGACGACCCCGACCAACTCCGACGGACGACCTCGACCGACTCCGACGGACGACCCCGACGGACGACTCCGACCGACGACTCCGACGGACGACCCCGACCGACCCCGACGGACGACTCCGACGGACGACCCCGACCGACTCCGACGGACGACCCCGACGGACGACTCCGACCGACTCCGATGGACGACTCTGACGGACAACCCCGACGGACGACCCCGACGGACGACCCCGATCGACTCCGACGGACGACCCCGACGGACGACCCCGACGGACGACCCCGACGAACGACTCCGACCGACGACTCCGACGGACAACCCCGACGGACGACTCCGACGGACGACCCCGACCGACTCCGACGGACGACTCCGACGGACGACCCCGACGGACGACTCCGACCGACGACTCCGACGGACGACCCCGATCGACCCCGACGGACGACTCTGACCGACGACCCCGACGGACGACCCCGACAGACGGCTGCCGACAATATCCGACCGAAGGTGTGTCGGCCGAACCGACCCATGCTGTTTCCGACCTTCCGAGTGGCCGAACCCATATTACCGACTCACTGTCGGGGGTGGCAGCCGACGTCCGACTTAAGCAAGACACCAGACCAACCGACGGTGCCTCCGGGTCATCACCCGACGTCTCGGCAGTCGAATACCGACGTATGATCGGCCAGCCCTCCCAAACGTCGTACGACTGCCAGAAACTGTCAGTCCTGACAACGGCATGCGGCACTGCTGCCTAGGGGCATTATCCCACCTAAGGCATGGGGCAACCCTAGTGATTTGACAGTCCCACGACGATTTGATACCCTTACGGCGACTCTGACAGTCCTCAGTAAGTTGACAATTCTTCAATTGTCCGCGCCATTAATGACGGCGCCATACCATGCTCCACTATATATATCGGGGAAGGCAACAGTGCTAGAGGTCTCTTCGAAACTCTTGGGCTTGCTCCCTCTCTCTCTTTCCCTCTCTCGTTGAGCTCCTTGTTTTCTTTTCACTGTTGCCCAGTCACCTCTCTGACTTGACCGTCGGAGGGTCCCCGCCGGAGCCACCTCCGGTCAGTGTGGACTTCTTTTTTTGCAGGCGCTCGTTCCTGGCGACCAGACGACGAAGGGATTGGCCGCAACAGGCTTAGTTGGGTTAAATAAAATAATTTTGTAATAAAAGAGGTGGGTTAATTATTCTATCATTTTTTTCAGGTGAATGAATTATTCTAGCATTTCAAAGGAGCAAGTAGTTCCCGGGTTAAGCAGGGTAACATAGGCTAGGAGGTAAAAACTATAGCATTTGTGATGGATCAATTTTTCTGAAATGCCAATTTTGTTTTTCTAAAAAAATGATTTATCCCATATGCTTGAGACTTCCTGGCTGAAATAGGCGGAATAACTGCGCTAAGTAACTTTTATTCCTTCTTATTCTGCGCTCAAATACGGTTTTCGATTTTTTTTAAAAAAAAAAAATTAATATTGATGTAATCATGTTACATCGAGATGGTTACAATGGCATAATTGACTTCAATCTAGAAGGTCCGAATCGGACCTTGATAATTGAACTATGGATGGATTTGGATTAGGATGTTCTGATTCAATAGCAAGCAAGGTTAGAACCGAGCCAAACATGATGAGGGCTCGATCTATTTCTTATTTTTTGGCCTTTTCTTTAGGTCGTGTGATCTTAGATCCAAACTCAACATCTTGACTAACACAAATTTTTTTTGTTTACTTTGGTAGCAGAACCATTCAACGACAAAACTTGGAATGCAGCATGCTAAGCTTTCCTTACAAAACTATAGCCAATGGCACCATCGCTAACGTAAGCCATTAACTAGCTAGCGAGATCGTTAAATATTGACATGGGCATCAACATCATGACCAACTAACCAGTTCGCTACTTGGTTACCTTCTTGCTGGAACCAATTGTAGGCCTTTGCTGAATTCCATAAAATATCTAAGAAGTGGCAAGCTTCATAGGTCCATCCATTCGCCACCCTTAATCCACTCTATTCCAATTTAGCAGTCCCCCTCAAGACAAACTGAAGTAGCTCCCACTGCAAGCAAACCATGTGGAGACTATCCTATGCTGACTCTTTTCCCTGGTAGTCTTTTACAACAACAAAACTATAATGAGCATTTTTTGGTTGGTCACAACGACCTTGTGGTTTCTTGCGTTTCTTGACTTGTTATAATTAGCCAGTTATCCATCCTAAGTTCCCAATATGAATGCTATTCGGTTGAGTTGGATTTGAATATCTTCCAACATACCTATTGGAAAGTTCAGGGCTAAACTATGACCCAAACTCTGGCCATTTGATTTATTTGGTATGGTCTAGGCCTATATAGGACAGCGTAGATTTTATAAGATTCATAGTATCTGCAGGTTGGATTCGGGTCTATGGCCTAACTTGATGAAGTTTGGATCTAGACCTCATCTAGGTACTACTGTTTGATAAACTCAATTCCTTTCATGTTCTCAATATAAATTATCATGATAAAAATGCGAAATATATTAGTAAATTTTGTTAAAAAAACATTAAGCTATAAGAGTAAAACTATCAACTATATATTAAGTTAAAACCATGAGATATAGGTTCATGTCTAGGTCTAAGTTAGGTTAAGTTCACTTAAACAATCCCACACCTCACGTATTATATAAGCGGGTCGAATCCAAGCCAGATTCACCTTTGCTACGTCTAGGTCTAGATCCAGAATATTTGTGGGCCTATGGTTGCCATGGATGTAAAGAGTACAATGGGTCAAGCCAAGTATGGGGGCAATTAACCGGACTCAAGCAGATAGAATTTAACGAGATTTGTTTATGTTTGTTATTTATACACTGGATGGATCCTGAGAAAGTTACCAGAAGGAAAATATATATATATATATTTTTGTACCATTAACCACTGTGCTATTAGCAATAGAGTGAACAAATTTTGGAGTGCGTCAATTTAATTAATAATTTTGATAAATCATATAATTTAATTAATAAGCTTGATAAATCATGCCAAATTCGAAGATCGATAGAGATTAACATTGATTGCTTTTCAGTGTCACGTGACCGCATATAACTTTTAAATTTATTGATATGATATTTTAAGGATTAAATGAGAGTCGTGGCAGACACTATTGCTGCCACCATCATCCTCCTTCCTAGGGGACAGGTGGGGATGGAGCAAAGAGCTCTAAGTGAGTCGAGGCTTTGGCGAAGGAGGTGGCTCATAGCAGTAAAGTGGTTCTTTGCCGGATTGGCCGGTGACAATGCCAATCAAAAGTTCCATCAGAAGCTCATGTGTTGATGGAGCACCTTCTCCATAGATATCTGCCATCTGGCGTAGCAGATCTCTTTCTTGATGACCTCACCATAGATGCCATAGGCCGATTGTCCATTGTACTGCTCGTATATCTCTATGATGTACACCAAAATGCACTCTTTTGTCAACCTCTGGCACTTGCACTTTGCAAATTTCTCCTTGATCTGCCCACCGCCCTTGCCCTTCAATGCTATTGTGATTGCCACCGCATCACCGCCATCGAATATCTTTACTAATATGTCTTCAAATTCAAAATAGGCCCTGTTGCGGCCAATCTCCTGTTGCGTCTGTCGTCGGTGAAGAGCACTTGCAAGATGAAGTTCTCACAGATCGAAATTGTGTCCGACGGAGACCCTCCAATACTTAAGTCAAAGAGGGGGTTGGTGAACAGCAAATAAAAAAAATTTGAAATGACAGAGTCTTCACCCAGAATTGACTTACCCGTGCTGTTTCTTTACCTTCCTTTTTATAGATGATTCTGATGTAACTATCGAGTACGTAGTCCTACTTTTTATGGTGCTAAATTATCGGACCATAATCATGGAGTTAATGGGTTGTTTATTTTCACTAATGATCATGACACGTAGTCGATAACCATTCATAATGGTTAGGGTATGTTGAGAAGATAGGCCGACTATATGTCGGTAATAGTGATAAATCGGTAGTCTTGGAGATCCGAATGAGCATCAGTCGGTAACTCTGATATGCCGATGGTCTTTGATCGAAGGTTAATCAAATTATCCATTATTGGTTGATAGTAGCTGACTGTCGATCGATCAACCGATTGTGAGTCAGCGTAATATGTTCATTCGGCCGATATAAGGTCAGAATCGGAGGTCGATTGTATTGTCCCAACAGTTGCCCTCCACTCCTAAGTCCAAGGTGATTCGACGTGTATATCATCATGTAGTCTGTCACGTTGGACAAAGGGAGTCGTCACGTATTGCCTCGAGTCCCGACTCAGCTACTGGCTTTTATGAGTTTTTGAAATATGAGAGATCTTCGGTTGTTTTGCTGTTTTGATAGCTGTGAAATCATTATTGGACTGTCATTTTGATAAGATAATTCTGAAGGAAAGCATGGTGGGTTTTGTGCATGCATTTTAAAAAATTTATAGCAGAACATACATAGATTAAATAATTTAATCTACAATGCATGTATAGATCAAATCTAAAATCACCATACAGGATCTATGACATGAACTAATATACATGTATCCAAAACTAAAATCTAAAATTCAGCAAGTATAGACCATATCTATATGTAATTAGATCATATCTAATTAATATTTAGATTACATCCAAATATTAATTGAGATCAAAACCTCATATCTGAGCGTGGGTAGTAGATCACCACATCTAAAATCTGTGGTATTTGGTTCTTCATGATGCTTGGCAGCTACACACGCATCCGGTCTCTACGGATATTCACATGAAGCTCTTATGCTGATCGATGTCCCCGAAAGTGCTAGCTCACGAAGACATCAGACTTTGGCTGATCTAAGAGGAATTACGAAGATGAAGAATAAGGAGATCCTCTTCTTTTCTTTTTGGATCCATGCATCAGATCTCTATAATAAAAATCAAAAGAAGAATCTTTTCTTCTCAATTTTCTCACGCATAAAAGAGAATCTTTCTCTATTCCTTTCACGCCCTTAAGAAGAACTTTTCTTCTCTAATTTTCTATGATGAAAATTATATCTAATCTGATTTCTCATACTAAAAATCATATAGATTTCTGAGCTTTAGAAAAATCTAAAAGAGAGACTCAAGAGAAGAATCGTTCTTCTATCTTCTTCTCTCTTTTTTCCTTCGATCTAGAACTCTAGGGAGCCCGAAACACCCAACCAGATTTTTTTAATATTTTTTCTCTAAATCTTCATATTAAAAATCAAATCTAATCTAATTTTTATCCTAGAAAAAAAGTAGAGAAAAAATCTAGAAGAAGAACTCCTTCTTCAAGACTGCGCACAAGAAAGAAGACCCTTCTTCTTCCTTCTCTTTCTCTCTTTGGGAAGAACTTTTCTTCTCTAATTTTCTATTGTAAAACTAGCAGAGAAGCCTCTCTTTGATACTCAAAAATCAGTAAGAAAAACCTCATAAAATCACACAAAGATGGAAGGAGAGGAGGGGTGGGTGTGTGAAGCTTGGGGCATCCAACTCTTGGATGCCCCAACCCTCTTTTCTTTTTGTGACAAGGGAGAAGGGAGGATGCCTCCTTTTCACGGAAGGAAGAGAGGAGAGGGGCACACATCGGGTGGGGTGTGGAGGTTTTTTCATGATAAAAGGGTTGTGGCATGGAGATTTATATCACATGGGTTTTGGATTTTAGTTTTTAGGTTGGTTAAGTCCTACTCCAAATAGGACTCAAGATCTTGTTCCAACTCTAACAAACTCTTGGACCCAATACTAATCAATTTAGGAATTAGTTATAACAAACTAACTAATTGGATCTTAGCCCAATTATAAAATCAATTAGGCCTCAATCCAATTGAAAATTGGTTAGATGAAAATTTTATTGATCCAGGGATTATTTCTTGATGGATATCAAGGAAGCTATTTGATAATAGGGCTTGATTCAATCAAGCCTATTATCCAATAGGATTTGATCCAATCCAAACTTATATAAAACTAATTGAATCATATTCAACTTAAAATTTGATTTGCATCTTTGAGATCAATTGAAACAAGTCTTGTTACTCAACAGGAATGCATCCAATCAATCCAAAGCCAATCTAATTGAATCCAATTCAATTAGATCTGATCCAATCTCCATTGCTCAATCAAATTGAGCTAATTAACAATTATATTATTAATTAATTATTTTTTTAATTTATCAATCATTAGTAAATTATTTATTGCAATCTTTACATAAAATTAATCATCAATCAAATTGATAATTAAATCCTTCAACGATTCATAATCATCAATCAGTCAGTTGATCAGATAAGTACTTCTATGTGTGTGACCCCATAGGTTCAAATATAAGCCAGTAGCACAAGAATAATTTCTGTACTAATCGATGTTACTATCTAGCAATAGTTTCCGACGTCCAGATAGGTTGAATGTATATCCAGCAATACTCTAGAACCCATGTGTATATAGTTACCGTATAATTCATCCCTTTGACACTTGATGCTCAAGGACGATTAAGGGTTAAATTATCAATCCTAGAAGAATGGTCTACATTGCGTCTCAATCTAAAAAATTCTGTGACTCCTCACTAAGACTACTTTGTCCAAAGATTTGCTGAATTGAAATATAGTGATGCATCATCTCCAATTTTACTTGAAGCGATCAATTCTATCTTGACTCGCACTCAAACTTCACAAATATTTGACTGTACCCAAAAATCTTTCATCATCGAATTAAAAATTCAGATAGTCCTGCACCAAAGCATAGTGAGTTGCTTGCAAATCACTAAGACAGTCTTAGATCAGAGGGATACATATATCCATATCCCATCAGAGCAATCCCTGACAGTAGAGTACTCCAGAAGTAGTCACGCTCAGTGAAATATACTTCTATAAATCACCCATATGCCATATCCATGTCACCATACGTCTGATTAAGAGGACAACCAACTAATATGGCATACAATGATCTACACTCGATACAATTATTGTCATTTTGACAATTGTATCATTTGATCGCGAGTAGGATTTAAAAACTACATGATAAATCCTCTTTTATCATTTTGATAGTAGTTCTAAGGACTTCATCATAACATATGAGTTCTATTTTGAAAGATACATTTCTTATGATGAATCTGTTAGATAATATTTATCATTTTATAATTCATATATTTGTATGGAGCACAATCATCTACAACCTAGATGATTGGTTTTAGGACACATTTTCTAACAACTCCCACTTGGACTAAAGCCAATCAGATTGGAATCAAATATCCATATTCTATTTTAGATCATTGAACTCTTTAGATCCGATTGCTCTAATCAATGGGTCGGTTAAGTTCTCCTTTCAGTCGATCTTCCTGAGGTCGATTTTATTTCGATCTTATCGAACAAGTTGATTGCAATACAAAAAATATTTGGTTCTTAGATGGAACATCAATTCTTCAGCTTGAGCTATGGCTCCAGTATTGCTGTCAATACAGAAAGACTGGACCATCAATGAAGGATGCTACTCCATGCTCGCTGATGAACTTCTATAACCAAATAACTTCTTTACCAGTATCAAATGCCTCCAAAAACTCCATATTGCAAATAAAATTGGCCACTGACTATTGCATGGAACCTTTCCAGCACGTTGCTCTTCTTTTTAGGATAAAAATACAATCTGACACAATTTTGTCATTTCGATTTGACTAGAAACTGGAATCAATATTTCATGAATTTTAAGTCGGACTCTCCATAAATGAGTCATTGATCCTTAGTACTTCACAAATACTTAAAGATGGTTCTAATAACCTTTCAAATCTTTATGGAGAATGGAGATGATAATCAAGCTTTTATTTCTTATAATGTAGGAATGTCATTCCTGATTAAGAGAATATCATCCAAATAATACAAAGAATACTTTTACAGAACTATTAGTCCATTTGTACATACATGATTCTGCTTTGTTTTCAACAAAGCCATACATTCAAAATATATATTTCAACTTCGAAAAGCTTGATTTAATCTGAATGGACTTGAGGATTGACACAAAAAAATTTCTCATCATAGTCAACACTATAATTTTGATGAAATTCTTTGATAATCAGACAGAATTAATAGGTCTTTACCTTTTCATTTGTGCCTTTAATCTATTTAGAATCCACTCACACTCTATGGGTCTTACTCTTTTAGGTGAATCAATGAATGTTCATACATCGTTGATCTTCATGGATCTCATTTCAGATTTAATTGCTCCAATCCACTTCTTAAGATTAGATCTCTATATTGCATCCATATGGGAGATCAAATCTCCATCCCAAACTTAAAAATCGAAGTATTTGTTCGGCTGATACGGTACTCTACCGTATCTACTCAAGGATGTTTTTACATCGAGCTCCGGATTTGATCTAATCAATTCTAGTTCTGTTGATTTGTGTCAGAGTTGGTTCCTCTACCTATCAAGCTTCATCAAGTTTGTTTTTAACGGCATTAGTTTCTTCACCAAAAAACTTTTTTTTCGAATAGAATGCCTTAAAATTCATAAATATCTTATGTCTATCAGGAAGGTAGAAGAAATATCCTTAATATAATATTTATCATATCAAGATCCAAGTTAGTCGGTTTGTGAATATTTCACATAAGCTCAACACCCCAAATATTAAAGTAAGAGAGTATCAAATTATCCAAGTCCATATCCTATATAGAGTTTTGGTGATTGATTTGCTCAGAATGTTCTCGAGCACATATCAAGTAGTCTCTAAAATATAACCTCAGACAGACCAGCAAACCCCATAGTGGATCGAACCATGTCTAACAATATTTAATTTTTTTTTTCAGACATCCTTTTTAAATAGTGATATCCTAGAAGAGGTCCATTAAGAGAGAATCCAATTCTCTTCAAGACATGTCAAAAACTTATTGTAAAAGTATTCACTTCATCAGTCAAATCGATGAATTCTAATACTCTTTTTAGTTTATTTTTCTACCTCATTATGGAATTGTTTAAACATTTCAATCGATTTGGATTTGTGCTTCATAAGCAAGACGCACCCATGCCAAGATAGATCGTTAGAGATTTTAATAAACTAGTAAAGTCCTTTTTTGGGACTAATGTTCATGAGTGTAAATACATTAATATGTACCAAACTCAGAACATTACTGGTTCATTCACCTTTTTCAATAAAAGGTGACTCAGTCAATTATGCCAAAGGCGGGCTTCAATGATATTATCTAATCTAGGATGCTAGTTAGAAGTGTACTTTACACTAACAAGCTATGGTATTGAGTTTATACTATTTTCAATTATCCACTCATTATTGTAATATCATTCATAATGATATTACAATAGTCATACTTATTAACTCCATCAATAAGATTGGACAATAGTGACAATCACTTAAAATGACATCTTCAGAATTGAGAACAAGCTCGACGATTTTTAATATTAAGACTGGAACAGACTTCCATATTTTGCATTTAGGAGTCTCTTACTATTTTCAAATCTTCTACTATCCTGAAGTGTTTTACAATTATTTGCAAACATGACTTATACTGTCGGTATTCTATAACCAGGTAGTAGTATTATCAGTAGAGAAATTTTAAAAATCTTATCATATAACTATCTTGACCAGTAACCATTTGCTGATTTCTCTTTTAAGCCTGTTTGGGTTAGCTTGAGACTTCTTGATCAATTTGCTCAAAAACTATACTCAACTTCTGATACTGACTATCGAAGTTAGGTTTGATAACATTATCACTGTCTAACAGCAAACAGAACAATAATTTTCTAGCCATTTTTAAAAAAATAATTGATCTATTAATATATAAACTATTTTAAGCCTAAAGACTTAGACTTTAGTCTAAAGATTCTCCCACTATTTTATATGAATTGATAGCCTCTACTTCTAATTTAAAGAATTATCTTAATATCTTAACGGATACTAGAATTCACACAGATTGCATATAAATCCGAGGATGGCTCGATCAACCTATATGCATCCATGGATAGATTTTCAACCAATTATTTCTCCAAACAACTTCTAGTATTTAATTTTGCCCCAGATTTTATTTCAATAGACGTTGGACCTCCACTAAAAGTCTCGATTAGGTCCAACCATTAACATGAACCTACTCAATGATTCTAGCCAAAGAATGATCGACCCAAGGATGGCTCGATCAATCTGACCACCATCAGATAGTTCAACAGAGTCATCATATGATGAATAATAATTCCATCATTCATAGAGAACACCAGACGGATGGTACCTGTAATGTCAATTTGAAATAATGGACCCATTATCATTCACCTTAATGGAAGGCTGAGATCTAGTTATCCCTATAACTAGTTCATTTTATAGATCTAATAATTTAGAGAATTTGATTAAATCTTTTAAAAAATATCAGTCGACCCACAAGTCATAAATCCTCCTATTGACTTCATCAAGTTATGTAAAGGACTAGACACTGGCTGGTCCAATGGACATATCGTAAATCCTCTCACTGACTTCACCAAGTTATGAGAAGGACTAGAGATAAGTCAGTCCAACTGACAAGTTGATTCAGGACACCTAAATCAGTCATACTAATTAAGCTTAACAACATGGGTCAACTCGAGTCACCTAACGATCTAATCAGCCTAATGATTTGGGCTCAACTTTTGAGTCTTAATCAAGGTCCATTTGGTTTAATCAAAGATATAGACTCCATCATTTACAACTATTATTTTTGATCTAGAGTATCCTTGATCTAATCAAAATCAACTATTGGTTAGATTGGATCAACTACTCTTTTTAGTCCATTAAGTCTTTGATTCTAATCTTCAGTTTAACCCAATTAAAAGAACCTGATTTGAGCTAACCCATGCCCCATATTTTATGCAATGTCATTAGATCTTTAATCACAATTCTAGATCTATAATATATTTTTTAATTCTCAATTAAGTATAGCATCAACATGAGTTAAGATTATTAAGTGAAACCATTTTAATTTTGTAAAATAATTTTACATCATTTTTATGCAAAATTTTCTGTTCCAAAAACTAGATCGGCTCATCCCTGAACTGAGTTGGCTCACTTCAGTAGATCGACTAAGTTTGATACTTGATCGACTAACTGATAATGAACAGTAACCATTACTGTTTGGCCTGAGACAATTAGGTCAGGTCAGTCAACACTGAACCGATAAAAAATAGGAGATTGGATCGATTCAGTTCCAAACTAGTCAGCTCAGTTGGCATGCCAATATGTATCACATAGTTTCAGATCTGAAAATTCTCGCATAAATTAAAATAAAATCAATCATAACAAACTTTAGATCATATCTAAATATTTTATAATTTTAAATTTTATTTTTATGATTAAAATAATTTTAATCATATAGATTAAATATTTTACTTTTCATACAATTTATGTTTTGTATCACATACAATAAATCTTAGAGTTTCAACATCTAGAATTTTGCAGAAAAGTAAGTTCTTGCATTCTTCTTCATTGGACCTCACAGTGGCACCCCTACACGTCATGAAGAGCACCCTATTAAATGAAAAGAGAGAGTCATATAACCCTACTTGCTTTTATGATTAGACAGCCTGATGATTATCCAATTCAAGTACTTTGCTACTTAGAATATCTAATCTAATTCAGATATCATATATGCAAAAATTTTACTAATCTAAGAAGCCCCAAACACCCAACCAAATTTTTTTGATATTTTTTCTCTAAATCTTCATATTAAAAATCAGATCTAATCTGATTTTCATTCTAGAGAAAAGTAGAGAAAAAATCTGAAAGAAGAACTCCTTCTTCAAGGCTACGTATAAAAAAGAAGACCCTTCTTCTACCTTCTCTTTCTCTCTTTGAGAAGAACTTTTTTTCTTCAATTTTTTACTGTAAAACCAGCAAAGAAGGCTCTCTTTGATGCCCAAAAATTAGCAAAAAAAATCTCACAAAATCATACAAAGATGGAAGGAGAGGAGGGGTGGGCGTGTGAAGCTTGGGGCATCCAACTCTTGGATGCCCCAACCCTCTTTTCTTTTTGCGACAAGGGAGAAGGGAGGATGCCTCCTTTTCATGGAAGGAAGAGAGGAGAGGGGCACACATTTGGTGGGGTGTGGAGGTTTTTTCACGATAAAAGGGTTGTGGCATGGAGATTTATATCACATAGGGTTTAGATTTTAAGTTGGTTAAGTCCTGTTCCAAATATGAACTCAAGATCTTGTTCTAACTCTAACTAACTCTTGGATCCAATCCTAACCAATTTAGAAATTAGTTATAACAAACTAACTAATTGGGTCCTAGTCCAATTGTGAAACCAATTAGGCCCCA